>NC_139955.1:17209807-17227307 GCF_963454915.1 Gymnoscopelus microlampas | reverse complement strand
TCTGTTCCACTGGTGTACCACTGTGTTTACCATTGTCTCTGTATCTGTTATTATCCTATCTGAATAATTCACCAGACTATCAATAATTCAACTTTAATTAGCTTAGACGCACAGACCAGACAGTCCATGACCAAACCATCACACACGCACGCACGCACACGTACACGTACACACACACACACACACACACACACACACACACACACAATCTCCATCTGGATACAATATGTCTGTTGTAAATTCATTGAAGAACTAACACAAGGTTATAACCTTGTGTTGACATCTCACTGCCCTTTGGCTGTGATTCCTCCGTCTGCGAACGCCAACGTGGACATGATATCAATAGAGACTGACCTGTATAATGCAATCATAATAATATCAATTATGTGGCAAAAGTATATAGACCGAGGTTTCACTGGGCAGCTCCCAGGAGTGAATCTGTATGAGCGCGTTGACTTCACACTATAGCAGCGACAAACGCTACAAAATGACCAAGCGTGGTCAGCTACACTGTCATCACGTGTTGCTCAACATGCTCATTGACTTCATCAAGCGTGTGTGTGGGAGCAACGAGTTTTTCATAACAAGCAGGGATTGTGTGGAGTGGAAATGGTGAAACAAAAACATAATAATTGCAGAATTGCATTTTTATGGCGCTTTTCTAAGTAGAGGTGCTGCGATCAAGGTTTTTGAGATCCGATTCCGATCAGGCAGCATCAAAACAGATCGGATTCCGATTAATTCCGATCCGATACGGCACATAATAGTCTCTATACTGTCTATCTAATGTTGCCCCCCCCCCCGGGGCTCCGCTCCCCCCGCCCCGTGCACCTCACGCTCTGCATACTGCTCAGAAAAAAGAAAAGAAAAGTATTTTGCTGCGTGTCTGAATCACTTTCTCTTTTATCCCAAATGCGTCACCTTCAGTGTAAAGAGCCTCGATGAACAGCTAGGCCTACTATGTTGCAAAAGACACCAGTTTCCCTTTTATGTAGGCATTGCCTTTTATAATAAGACAGACAATAATAAATCCTGTGGGTTAATGATGAATCACCAGGTTCGAGAGAGCAGTGTGGAAAAATTAGGACGCGCTACGCACTTCTGTGTTGCTCGCATGGACTGTGTGTCAGCCCGTACAACATATGGCGCGCGGCCATGACCGCGGTCCACGCTCCGCGTTATCTTTACTTTTTATTACTGATTTTATGTTAACTGTTTTTAGTTAACTATGTTAACTAAATCCGTTAAAAAAGGATTGATCAAGTGATAATACTCAAACAGAGAACATAACCTCTCCAGAATCATAGTCAACAAAGTTTCACAACGTGCTGGTTAGAAGTGCTGGATAGAACTACTGGAGTGGAGTACTGGAATGGAGTGTTTTGATCGGGGCGTTTGATCGGTCATTTTCGCTGCGATCCGATTCGATCTCCATTTTTTAGCTGATATCGGGCCGATATCCGATCTGTTAATCGGATCGCGGCATCTCTATTTCTAAGTACTCAAACTTACTCAAAGCGCTTTACAATGGTTCATTCATTCATACAGAGAGGGGACATTGGGAGGCAAAGCGGCGAACAGTCAACGCCAGCGTCCTCACTTTTCCCACATTCACACACCAATGGTGGCAAGCTATAGTGCCGACCGACTCATTGGAGGCAATGTAGGGTGAAGTGTCTTGCCCAAGGACACTTCGACATGTGGTCAGGAGGAGCCGGGATTCAAACCCGACCTAAGGATCATTGGATGACCTGCACTACCTCCTGAGCCATAGCCACCCTATAATGACTGATTGATGCCTCACCCCATCATTGAAGCGCTGTCAGAAAGTTGAAGCCAGCTTAACTTTTGTTTGTAGCGTCTGTAGCTCGTCATGCACTGACAATGTCTTATCTTCGTGTCGCTGGCTTCCATTGAAAATGGCTTTTAGCCTGCTGCATTGTCGCTGCTCATGTTAATACGGCAACAGGCAAAATATTGCAGAAAAGGAGCAATTCAGCAGATTCAGCGAATCTGAGAAGGTAATAATAGGTAATAACACCCATAAGTGGCAGTGTGCGTGATTGCATGTAAAGAATAAAAATAATATGGTAATATGAAAACATTCTCATCTGTAATTATGTCGTTCAACAATATAAAAGTTCTTGGCCTTCTTGATGTGATATTCAATCACACCTGAACACACTCTCTCTCTCTCTCTCTCTCTCTCTCTCTCTCTCTCTCTCTCTCTCTCTCTCTCTCTCTCTCTCTCTCTCTCTCTCTCTCTCTCTCTCTCTCTCTCTCTCTCTCTCTCTCTCTCTCTCTCTCTCTCTCTCTCTCTCTCTCTCTCTCTCTCTATTTCAGTGTGAATTGTTGGCAGGTTAAGTGCAGAGCTCTTAAACCGCCAATTCCAGCGTCTACTCCCCCGCTTTTTTCCGGAGACATTCAGTCAAGCACGCACGTACGCACACGCACACGCACACACACACACACACACAAATACAAATCCCCACAACAGCAGTTTACATCGCCACAAAAGCATCCCCCCACCGGATTAGCAACAGGACTAAAGCCACTATAAAACTTCCCCACCTTGAGCCAATGACTCACTCAGAGTCTGTCTGTGTGTGTGTGTGTGTGTGTGTGTGTGTGTGTGTGTGTGTGTGTGTGTGTGTGTGTGTGTGTGTGTGTGTGTGTGTGTGTGTGTGTGTGTGTGTGTGTGTGTGTGTGTGTGTGTGTGTGTGTGTGTGCGCGCGCGTGCGTGCGTGTGCACATGCATATCTATGTGCCAAATACAGTGTACTCCAATAAGACCTGCTGGATCGATTGGGCTCAGTCTATGCCTCTGTTGACAGGGTGGGCCTGTTGTTCTCTCTATCGATCCATATTGCGCACACTCTGTGTGTGTGTGTGTGTGTGTGTGTGTGTGTGTGTGTGTGTGTGTGTGTGTGTGTGTGTGTGTGTGTGTGTCAAAATGAAAATAGCACAGAGGAAAGTCAAACAGACATTCCTTTACACTGTGCTTAGATGTGTTCAGTCTGTGTAACTATAACTCCTTGCAAAACAAACCTTCAGCATGAAATCATCCTTAACGACTTCAACACATCAAGGTACACGGGAACTGCAAAATTGCATGCAGCAACTAACATCCACAGTGTATCTGATACAACCGTGTGTATTTACCTGGACATGTTCTGCTCCTTTTTGTTGCTTATTGTTTTGTTTGTTCTTTTTCCTTCACATTAGTTATTTTCATAATTTAATGTTTGTTATATACATGCTCGTGGCTCCAGGTCCACAGCCTCCCCCTCCTCCACCATTACACCGTAGGTCACGTGTAATTACTGTTTGTAGGTATAAATGCAAACAGTGAGAACAGGCTCTTTCAGGTCAACTTGGAGTGTTATTACATGTTTCAGTCCATTTACAGCTCCTGATACACATCTCTCATGCCAGAGTGCGGTTGTTGCCCCTTCGAAACAATTCATTGTACTGTGTCATACTTCAAAGTGCCTTTCCGGGGCAACTCCTCATAAACAGGAAGCAGTGGTGGAAAGTAACTAAGTACATTTACTCAAGTACTGTACTTAAGTACAACTTTTAGGTACTTTTACTTTACCGGAGCATTTCCAATTGTCTATACTTTTACTTCTACTCCACTACATCTCAGAGGCAAATATTGTACTTTTACTCCACTACAATTATTTGAAAACTTTAGTTACTAGTTACTTTGCAGATATACATATATTACATTATAAAACATACATTAACATGTTATACCTAGGCTATTTGAAACTAGCCGATCTACAAGCTCACAACGCGTCGCGATGCGTTGTGAGCTTGTAGATCTGCTAGTTTCAAACATTTTAGTACTTTTACTTTTTACTTTCTCGCCCCCCCCAGAGACTACTGGAAGGAGCAAGGGCGGAGGTAGAGAGGAGGTGAAGGGAGGAGGAGGAGGGAGGAGCAGGTCCAGGAGGTACGGGAGGTGAGAGGGAGACGCGGTGCGGAGGCAGCAGTTTAGCACTAATGGTGAATGACATGCTAGCACTGCAGCTAGCCTAACCCGTTTAATCCTGGAACGCGCCTACAAATGGCTCCTAAACCCTAACAGGTTTGTGAAAAACGTATGTTGCCGCGGAGCTCCATCTCAAAATATTTTGCCCCCCCCCACCCCCCAGAAGCAAAGATTTCAGTCACAATTACAAAATATATATTCAGGGATTTGCACACATTTTCACGATTAAAAAAAGAAATTGCCAAAAAAAAAAAGAAAAAAAAAGGTTATCATGAAGTGCCATTGTAGCAAAAGGACACATACTGTATCTGAACAGTTGTAATTTTCAAAATGCTTTTTTTTGTTGTTATTTTTGTGTGTGTTTTTCTTTTCTTACTGGGTAGTGTGAAGTCGTGTTTTTCTTTCTTTTTATGTGATGTTTATTGTATGTATGTGTGTTTAAAAAAAGGAATACAAATTCTAAGTGACAAAAAAAAAGAGGAAAAAAAAAAGTTGCATAGCTATGAGCTATGAGCTTCTATATCTGCTATTTTTTTTTGGAATAGCCAAAAGTATAAAATCATTTCAAAAGTCACAGATGCGTTCCCGGATTGAACGGGTTAAGCCCACAAGCCGCTGAAATATTTACCAGGCGTACAGAATGAGAGACTCATTTCAAATCAGCTGGAACAGAGAGAGAGAGAGAGAGAGAGAGAGAGAGAGAGAGAGAGAGAGAGAGAGAGAGAGAGAGAACCCAACCACTCTTTCACCTTTCCAGTATACCAAAGTACAGTTCAAAACATACAGCACCACATAAATAATGTGCATGTGTGACTTTCTGTTTCATTTATTCATTTTTTCCCCCTCTGTACCTCAGATGTAAGGAGAGAGAAAATACATTTGTATATGTTTGCTTGTCTAAGTGCCTTATGTGGTTTTATCTTTCCTTTAGGCCTTTGCTGTGCTTGTATGTACAAGCGCACACACACGCGCACCCGCGCACACACACACCCGCACGCACCAACACATGCGCATTCCTTATTTCAAACCCAGAGCTAATTGTTTTCATGGCGGATGTACTTTTGGCCTGTATATAGGACCAGTCTGTTGTTCAGTCTGGTCTTTGTGAGATGGACTAAAAAACGTTGGCTTAAAAGGGATAGTTCACCCCCAAAATGCCTTTTTTTCCTATCGATTAGTCACCCCATGGAGACTATTTTTTTGTTTTTGTCTCATTCCTAAGCCAATAATTTGATGACCGGCAGCGGTTCCGGTAGGAGACACAAAGAGTCTCCTTCGTGTCTCCTACCGGAACCGCTGCCTACTGGCCCGCTGGTCATCAGATTATTGGCTTAGGAATGCGACAAAAACAAAACAATATCCATGAATTCAAGTCTCCATGGGGTGACTAATAGATAGAAAAAAACTTTTTTTGGGGGTGAATTATCCCTTTAAACACAATTCCATACACACAATTCCATTTTTTCTTCTCACATTTCTTGCTCTATTCATCCTGCTCTCTTTATCTATCTCTATCTCTCTCTTTCTTTCAGAGGGAGGAAACGGAAGGATGGAGGGAAGAGAGGAAGGAACGAAGGGAGTGATTGAAGCAAAGAAGGCATTGAGTAAATAGGACAGTGCTATTTGATGAACCCCAAGAGACAATCTATTACTCTGGTATTATAAACATCTTAATTGATGTGAACCAAAACAAAAATTTCATGTATTCCTGCATTGTTGATTTTGAAAAAGCATTTGATTCAATTTGGCAGAATGGCGATTTATTCAAGCTTCTAGAAAGTGGTATTGGAGGGAACACAATACATGTGCTATAAAAAAAGAATATACATGTGCTGTTAGAATTGGCAATACAAATAACTTTTCCAAGGTCCGCCCGCTGGCCGGCCGGCCCGCCCTCCCATTAGCCAATTGGAAAATAGGATAAACCACACACTGGCTCCATGCATCAGGTCCCCCTTTTGCCTCGGAAACGTAACAGTTGAAAAACCCTCAACCTTATGAAGTAAGGAAACACTGTTTACGGTACAACATGGAACTCAAAAAGCCAGTCAAACATGTGGAAGATGAACTGCAAGATCCATCTAAAAGAACACACCTGACACCTACGGGTTTCGCCGACCTCAGCCCCAAGTGAGAAACGCAGAGTGGGTGAGGATGTCCAGGAAAAGGCCGCACAGCCTTCTACTAAGCGCTGCAAACACCAGCAGGAGTATTTACAATATGGATTCACCTGCCATGTTAAAAATGAAACGCATCGCCCCCAATGTGTACTGTGCTCTGAGATTCTGCCACAGGAAAGCCGATGAAAATGTGGAGGCATTTCCAAACCAAACATCCAGATCACAGTTTTTTTTTTCGACATAAAGAGGCGGAAGTGCAGGTCCAAAAAACAGTTATATGTGGCCAGGCTACTATACCCATTACCCAATGCCATCAATGTCCAGTTTGCATCAAACAAAGTGGCATACTATATAGCACAATCCAAAAAGCCACACATGCAGTAATAGCTGAAACCTTGATCCATCCTGCTCCAATTGCCATGACTCGAGCTATGCATGGTGATAAAATAACACGTGTCGTGCACTCGAGAGAATTCCCCTTTCAAATGGCACTGTGGCTTGGTGCATTGGTAACATGGTCAGTGACATTAAATATCAACTCATTGAACAAGTAAAGAAAGGGGGGAGATTTTCCTTGCCGTTGGAGTCTACAGTGTCTTTTTCTGTGATAAAGCCATGAAGAGAAAATATCCATGCGAGATAGCAAGACTAGCCAACACCAACTCGGGACTCCTGGATCGTTGCACTGTACTCCCACCTGTCTAGCAACATATCTGAGGATATGTTGTTTTGCTCTGCACTGGCAGGAACGTGGACCAGGGAAGACATTTTCAACATGCTTGACAGTGCGATGCATACGGAGGAGCTGTGTTGGTAAAACTGTGTCGGTGTATGCAGTGACGGCACTGGGACTATGCCGGGAACAAAATAGGACTGAAAGTAAAAGTGCTAAATGTGGTGCCGCATATCAAATGTACAGTATGCACTGCATCATCCATAGAGAGGCTCTTGCTACCAAGTCACTAGAACCAACGCTCAATGATATTCTCCAAAATGCGGCCAAAATAGTGAACATATCCCACCCATTGAACACCAATCTATTCTCAACTCTCTGCCAAGGGGGGGCACGGTGGCGCAGTCGCCTCACAGCTAGAACGTCCTGGGTTCGACGCTGTGGACGCTGGGGTCGTGGTCCTCTCCTCCGCGTCACCAGTGCCCACACCCTAAGAAGGTTTGGCGAAAGGGCCTTTCTGTGTGGAGTTTGCATGTTCTCCCCATGTCCCCTGGGGTAGGTACCCTCACAAAAAACATGCAGTAATCCTGGTCTCTATACTGCCTCCCCCTGGTCAGCAAGGGTGCCTGATGGAGGGGAAAGGAACTGGTTGGACTAACGCGTTCCTTCCACGCGCTACGTCATACCGGGGAAACTCCCCCCTGTCAGGTGATAAGAAGCGGCCTGCTAGCCATGAGCTCAGTTCTGGGTTCTCCCTAGGCTGGTAGAGGGAGAGTAGCGCACAGGATTACATAGGCAATTGGCACTGGGTGAAAAAATGGGTTACAAAACATTTGTGGGATAAAATAAAGTAAAAAAAATAATTAAAAAAATCTCTGCCAAGAGCTGGGGAACATGAGGCTCTACTTTTTCAACAGCAGGTGAGGTGGCTTTCACGTGGTAAAGTCCTTACCAGCCTGTTTAAGCTGCGGGAAGAAGAGTGTATTTTCATCTCAGACAAACATTCCCCCCTCACGGACAACCCGACGGACTCCAAATGGGTAACACGTCTTGCATATCTGGCTGGAATATCTAAAAAAAACAAATACCCTGAACCTGTGACTAAGGCTCTAACACACATATTCTCAAACTCTTAGACAAAGTGGATGCATTCACCAGAGAATTGGATCACTGGTCTTCCCGAGTGGAGAGTAGAGCTGTGTGATTTTGTGGAGGAGAATGATATGAACGTACATTTAACACAATCAAGGATGATTCGCCTCTGACACCTCCTGGGTAATTTTAAGAAATCTTTCCCAAAAGGTGAAACTCCAGATATGCGTCAAGCATTCACCTGCTCCTCTGGCAATCGAAAAGGAGAACACGCTGCTGGAGCTGTCCAGTGACCGCACACTAACAGAAACAGACTGCTTTGGGCCCAAGCACATTGGATGAGGTTTTTGCTCTCATTTGCTGGGGAATACGGGGGGTTTGTCCAAGGCTGCTATGGATATTTGCACTCCTTCTCCATCTACAGTACATATCTATGCGAGAAGACCTTTTCTTCACTTGACATTTATATGAAAAACAAATACAGATGGCGGATGATCTCCCTGTGTTCAATATCACGCTGAGAATTCACCTTGTGTTCCACAAAGCAGGCCTATCTCATTAAAACCTTCACCTGTTTTTCTTTATTCCATTTCAGAAAATGTACCTACAACATATGTATATTAATTAAAGCCATTAAAGCCCCTTAAGTAAAATCACTGGATTCTCTATCATTATTATAGGCATTGTATTCAGTGCATGTATCCTGTTATATTGCTTAGTCATGAGTCCCATTGTGTTGTGAGCTTGCAGATCACCTATTGCCTTTTTTTTAATACATAGTGCTGAAGTGGTTAAATTCCGGTGGTTCCCAAACTTTTTAGCTCGAGACACAAAAGATATATTTGATGCCTCCTCGGGGCCCAAACTAGTGAAAATAGCCGATCTAGAGCAGCTATTTTCACTACTAGTTGATAAAGTTTTTTGTGTGTTTGTATGGAATTTCTTAAGATTTTTCTTTTTATGTATGAATTGCTTTAGAGAAAATGTTTCTGATTCTGATTTTTTTTTCTTTTGAAATGATTTAAGAAATTGTATGAAACCCCCCAAAATGTATTTACACGTAAAAATGGGTCTGTGACCCCAAAAAGTGTTGGGTTAAACATTGGGTTAAACTGTTCCTCATTTTACTGGGGGACCCCTGGGGTTCCCTGCAACCTACTATGAGAACCACTGCTCCATATAGCTAGGCATGTCACAATTATTACATAATCGCCTAATCGTAATTATTTGAGATAATCGCAATTATTTTGCATACTCGTCATAATCGTTTTGTTGAAAAAATGTCATACATTTTCAATTTCAAATATTAAAAAAGCTGAAATAGCAGATCTACAAGCTTACAACGTGTCACCTTTCCCATAAAGTTTTCTGTGTGTAATTGAATCAATTGTCACTGCAACTAAACCGTCATTAATTTTTGCTTATTTATTTCTAATTCATTTCATATACGGTACCTGCTTTGGTGTTGTCTTGTCATGCCGATAAAGCACTTTGAATTGAATTACTGATACACTTCACACATCTCTGTGAGAGAGAGCCAGAAAGAGAAAGCAAGAGAGAGCGAGAGAGAGCGAGGAAAAGAGTGAGCAAGAGAGAGGAGAGAGAGAGAAAAAGGGAGGGAGAGAGAGGTAGAGAGAGGGATGTTAGTAAATAGGAGGGTCTTTCTCTCTCGCTGTCAGGTCCCAGTGAAATGTGTCTGCGCGTGTGCGTGTGCGTGCTCGTGTGTGCGTGTGCTCGTGTGTGCGTGCTTGTGTGTGCGTGCTCGCGTGTGCGTGTGTGCTCGCACGCGTGCGTGTGTCAGTGGTGTAAAGTTGCTAAGTACATTTACTCAAGTACTGTACTTAAGTACAATTTTGAGGTATTTCTACTTTACTTGAGTATTTCCAATTTACACACAATGCGTTGCGATGCAACTTATTGTGAGCTTGTAGATCTGCTATATTCAAAAGATTTGTATACATTTGAAAACTTTAAATGGAACATTCTGTATAATGAGTACTTTCTGTGTGTGTGTGTGTGTGTGTGTGTGTGTGTGTGTGTGTGTGTGTGTGTGTGTGTGTGTGTGTGTGTGTGTGTGTGTGTGTGTGTGTGTGTGTGTGTGTGTGTGTGTGTGTGTGTGTACAAGTGTGTACTTGTATTACTATACTTGTGCTGGCCAAATGTCCCCATAAGTATAGTAGAATATGAGACATGGACATTGTGAGGAACATGTTCCTGGTCCTCACAAGATAAATGGTTATTTTATACGTTTATGTATAAAATCAGGAGTTACGCCTGGATTTATATACAGTATTTAGTTGCACACCAGTGTCACGCTCTGAAAATAGCTGATCTCACAACGCGTCACTCACAACTGCCTTTCTTAGGCTTGGGGTTAAAAATGACAAAAAATCATACACAAATTGCATTCATAATGTCCTCACAGATATAGTAACACCATCGCGCGTGTGTGTGTGTGTGTGTGTGTGTGTGTGTGTGTGTGTGTGTGTGTGTGTGTGTGTGTGTGTGTGTGTGTGTGTGTGTGTGTGTGTGTGTGTGTGTGTAAGGGAACCAGCCAAACATCTCAGTGTGTTTTCCAAGAGCTTGTCAGCTTCAAAGATGGAGGTCAAACCATCAGACACAAGCTAACTTCACTTACTGCTGCCATGGCAACAGAAAACAAACAGAAAATGAAAACATACATACTGCGTTCTTCTCACAACAACTCCACCTTATTTGTCTCTCCCTGTTTCTGTCAGTCTCTCTCTCTCTCTCTCTCTCTCTCTCTCTCTCTCTGTCTCTCTCTGCCTAAGGAAGATGTACCTTGTTCAACTTCAACCTGAACCAGTCTGACAGTTAATCTAAATATTTAACCGCTGCACAGCCACTATGCTGAAGTTCACACACAAATGGGTGTGCTCAAGTGCTAAGGCTACCTTCCGACATGGGTTTTTAAATCGGTTGTTTTAATGTTTCACCTTTGGCATCTGAGTAAAACTACTACAGTACAACATGTTATGTTTTCATTAACACTTAAAGAGCTCTGTGCTGTCAGGTGACTCCCGGTTTAAAAGACGACGGAGACTTATCTACCCGAATAATGGCCTTTTTTGTTAGTCTGTCAATAACAAACTGAAATGTATATCTAAATAACTCAAATACACACCTACGCAGTACACAATAACACAAAAACACACATGCATGAACGGAATCCCTCTGAAAATCCGAATGAAAGGGACTTGAATAAGGACAGTCATCTTACTTCACTCATCTGTGCTTAAGGCAGAGTTCATGACTCGTCCCTCCCTGTCTTTCTCTCTCCCTCTTTCCTCTCTGCTGTCCTCTATCTATCTATCTCTCTCTCCCTCCTCTTCTCCCGCTTCATCTCTCTCTCTCTACCTGTTCCCTCCCTTGCACGTACTTTCCTCTTCTTTTCTTTTTAATTACCTGATGTCTCCTTGTCTGGCTCAGAGATGTGAGGAGTTCCGTATGTGTAATAATAATAATAATAATGGATTTTATTTATAACGCACTTTACATTTACAGGAAATCTCAAAGTGCTTACAGAAGGCAGTAGCATAAGAACAGAAAACATCACACCAATTTAAAAGAAAACAACTAAAAACAATTTAAAACATGGGGCATAAAGCCTAGAGGTAAAACCAGCTAAAAAAATGCTTTGCTAAAAAGGTAAGTCTTTAATCCTCTCTTAAAGCAGTCGACCGACTGTGGTGCTCTTAGGTGGACAGGGAGGGCGTTCCACAGTTCGGGTGCGACTGAGCAGAAAGCCCGGTCGCCCATGGTGCGTAGTTTGGCCTTGCAGGTGTTGAGGAGGTTGGTGTTTGAGGAGCGGAGGTTACGGGTCGAGGGCTGTAGGGAGACTAGGTCCTTGAGGTATGAGGGAGCGTTGCCGTGGATGCACTGATGTGTCAACAGGGATATTTTGTATTGGGTCCGGAAAGCAACGGGAAGCCAATGGAGTGAACGGAGGATGGGTGTGATGTGTTCATGTTTGCGCACTCTCATCAGGACCCTAGCAGCGCTGTTCTGAATATACTGAACTGAAATAGACAAAATGTATGTGTGTACATTTTGTCTATTTCCGTGCGTGTATGTGTGTACGTGTGCGTGTGAGTGCGCGTCCGTTCAATCACAGCCTGTCTGTACTATGTGTCTGTGACTCTGAGGTTACTCAAAAAAAAAGAAAACACAGTTCGACCTTCCAACCGTTGTAAGCTAGCCTTAGCACTCTGGAGCTGCTAGCCCTGAAAAAAATGGAAAAGAAAATAGCTGATCTATTCGCTATCCTTTTTGGTTGTTTTTGTCAATTTTCACTTTAATGATGACATGCCCGAAATAGGGCCATGTTTAAAGTGGTTAAGGCTACAGGATACAAATACCATTTTTAAATAACAATAATGTGGGCCTGCAGTGTCCGCATGATTCTCACTTGTCGGTATAAAGTAAGTATACCAAGTGTAAAGTAAAACCTTGGATATAGACTAATCTAGCTGGTTCTGCAAGGGCCCACATCTGAGGATCTCTCTCTCTCTCTCTCTATTCTGTCCAGCAGCAGCAGTCCTGCCATAAACTAAATGTAATTGACAGACAGGAGGAGATGGGGGGATGGGTATACAGAAAGACAAGAAATGCTAAGAGAAGACAAACGCATGTTCACTTTCTGACCAGGCAGAAAAAAAGACACATTGACTACATTGTCAGCTGTTGGAGTAGTGAAGGATGCAGGAGGAGATGATGATCTATCATCAAGCTGACGCTGTCTTGGAGGAAACTCAACACACCTCAAGTGGTCAGGATGATTTCAACACCGTTTCCAAACCCACCCTGGCTCGTTTTCCCCCTCTTCTCGAATCACAATGAGGCATTCTGCCTGAACACCTTGTTCTCTCTCTCTCTCTCTGTTCATCCAAGTCTCACCACACACCCCTGTGATCAACTCCCCATCACCCACCCATCCTCCCTTTCTGTTTCCTGCATCCATCTCTCTGTGATGTCCCTCGTCTACTACTGCAATGCCAAGCCTCTAACACACATGAAGGGGGAGGTGGCTTGTTGCACTTCAAAGGCCCCCGATTGGCTGCTACTGCTGGTGCATGGATGGCTCTCCAGTGTGTGTGTGTGTGTGTGTGTGTGTGTGTGTGTGTGTGTGTGTGTGTGTGTGTGTGTGTGTGTGTGTGTGTGTGTGTGTGTGTGTGTGTGTGTGTGTGCGTGCGTGCGTGCGTGCGTTTAAAAAGCATTATTTTACACTTTGGCTGTTCAAAAATAGCAGATATACAAGCTCAAGCTCTACGAGCTTGTAGATCTGCTATTTATGAAAAATCAAGAACATTTGTGCAAATCTTTGAATATATATTCTTTTAAAGCGAACATTTTTAACCTGCTCCCTCCCAACCCCTTGTGAGAGAGCGATATTAGCTTTAGAAACCCAAAGGAAAAGGAGTTTCTTATGCTCACAGCTACTACGGTAAAATCTTGGGTCATATTCAAACTCAAGACATTGCGATTACAGCCAGCACAGTAACTGTTTGAGTGTAGCTGATAGCCACATATGTTTAGTCATGTGGGGCGGAACTGCAACACTAGAATGTGAAAAATGTGCACCGGACAGGTGTGAATAGTTTATGTGAAGACACACGGATATTCTACAAATCTTTGCCTCATTTTTGCACTTGTGAAACAGCTTTAACCACTTAAGCCCTATAATCATATGACAAATAGCGGGAAAAATAGCAGATCTATAAGCTCACACCGTCATCATATTTTCACTATTTTTGAAAATGATTGAATATTTTTGAATTTTCCAAACGATTGAGGAGAATTTGGACATAAAAAAAAGGAAAACATTTCAATATTTGGGAGAAAAACCTTTCCCCCACCAACGATGACATGCCCCCAAATAGGGATGCCAGGTTAAGTGGTTAAAAGTCAAACCAGGATGCTGCAACACAACTGAATATGGCAATCATTTTCATTTCTACTGAGCCCTGTGATCCTGATATTTTTTCTACTTGCACGCACACACACACACAGACGCGCACGCACACACACACACACACACACACACACACACACACACACACACACACACACACACACACACACACACACAGACGCGCACGCACACACCCACCCACCCACCCACCCACCCACCCACCCACCCACACACACACACACACACACACACACACACACACACACACACACACACACACACACACACACACACACACACACACACACACACACACACACACACACACACACACACACTGGAGAACAGCTTGCCATTATGCTGGAGACCTTGTAGAAAACCCTGCAGTACACAGCCCACAAAGCAGTATGCCACAGCAAGTAAGACACTAGAGCGATGTGACAGTCTGCACACTATCTGCCAGAATGGCCAGGTTTAAAGGACAACTTTGGTTTTTTACAACCAGGGTTTATATTTTAGCTTGTAATTAAAGTAAATAAATGATGAGTGTAATTTTTTTTTCATTTACTGCTTTCTATAGTTTTAGCATTTTTTGCGATATTTTTTACAGTGGGCGGGGGCATTCTGTCCGGTGGCTAAATATGCCTTTTTTACACAATAAAAAAGGTCCGGCTGTCTGAGATGGCCAGATGTGAGTTATTGGGGGCTAGAAGAGCTACTGTAAATAATAATAAAGAAAACGCCGGGTTATTGTGTTAAAAAAATACATATTTAGCCACCGGACAGAATGCCCCCGCCCACTGTGAAAACACTGTAAAAAAGATTGTGAAAATTGCTAAAACTATAGAAAGCAGTAAATTAAAAAATGTTAACACTCATATTTTATTTACTTTAATTACAATCTAAAACATAAACATTGGTTGTAAAAAACCAAAGTTGTCCTTTAACAGCTCCGTACGTACTGGAATCTTCTGCTATCACCATGGAGAACTTTCAATGTGTCAAGGAAAGGATCGTAGCGTTATACATATGTCTAAGAGATATCACTGTCATTCTGTTCATCTGCAACATAGATGTGCAACAGTTAATCAAACTAATCGATTTAATCAATTATTATAATTGATCATTGATCATGTAATACAATAAAATGTCATAGGCGAAAAGTTACAATTATTATTATTTTTAATTCAAAAATGATTAAAATAATAAATCTTTAAGCTCACAACAATCTGCTATTTCAACCAGTTTAGTATAAAATAACTTTTATGTGGTCAATCGATTCAATATTTATGCACTTCTTGATTATTTGATCAATTAGAAAAATAATCAATAGAACATTAGCAGAAAAATATATGGATATTTGTGGCCAACTGAAACTAGAAATATTCAGGTGAGTTTGAAGGGGGTCTGCAAGGTCTTAATCCATTAAGACCGGGAACGCATCTGTGTCATTTTAAGATTTCTTTGGCTATTCAAAAATAGCAGATACACAAGCTCATAGCACGGCTATGAGCTTGTATATCTGCTATAATTTGGCACTCCCCTCTCAACATCTGTAGCTGCCATTTCCTGCAATTTATATCTTTCGATGTTAACCAGCAAAGCTGCTGTTTTCACTATAAAGCTCAGTTCATATTGCAGTATCACAGCCAATTATTACCTAACCATCCCTATTTGGTTCAATAATAATAGCAGGTTTGACTTATGGGTATGCTAAGGTACTTAGCATAAGAAAGGGAGAGAAAGGAGAAAAAAAACTTGACTCTTTTTCTGCAGCTGGGTAAAAAGCCTTCACATAATTTAAGCTGCACATAATCATGTCTAAGGTGCAGGCAAGGTGTAGGATATATTACATTGGCTATTGTTAAATATATGATCATTATCACAGTTCTAAATGTCAGGAACAGAATAAAGTTATCGTGTGCCGAGGTACAAACTTTTGCAAAGGCGGACCTCAAAATAACTGCTGTGTCATTATCAGTCAACAAAGTTCATATTTTTGATCCACCTAGCATCTAAGTGTGCTTGCATGGGACAGACTCATGCCGACTGACACTGAGAGTGCATCCATTGGACAAACAAATGCTCGTCACGCAGCAGCATATGATGAAGAAAACAACCCCCACACACACACACACACACACACACACACACACACACACACACACACACACACACACACACACACACACACACACACACACACACACACACACACACAGCACAGAGTGCCGCGTTATGAGCTTGTATATCTGCTATTTTTGGAAAAATCTTCAAAATGTGTGCAAATCTTATTTTACAAATGTTCGCTTTAAAAAATATATAAATATTTAAAGACTTGCACAAATTGTCAATTAAAAAAAGAATAGCAGATCTACAAGCTCATGAGCTTGTACACCTGCTATTTTTTGAATAGCCAAAGAAATCTAAAAATGACACAGATTCTTCCTCGGTCTAAATGGGTTAACTAAAAACAACCACATCTCACAAGTCACTATAATACCGGGATGGCTGCTGGAACGAAAGAGCGCCTAAAACACCGCTGCTGTGTCAGTACCCTGTGCAAGGGGTGGCCGGCATTGTGCATGATGGAGGATATTTTGGCACTCGTGTGTCTCGGCCACCGTGACATCCACGGCGTTCAATCAGAATCGCATGGCGATAGGAAATCCCCCCCACACTTATTTAACCCTTGTTAGGATCAATACACACATTAGGGAATGACAGCACAGGCTGGGGCCATGCGTGGGTCTTGTCTAGGGGAATGGAGATGGGATGTTGGATAGCAGGAACACTTAATGAGTCGGTGTCTGTCTGTATAGCGGGTCATTTCCCCAATGGCCCGTCCATCTAGTCACCCATATTTGGGCCACATCAGGGCTCAAGGCTCCTCTTGCATCATTCAACTGCCTAAAATTGTAATTTGAGTATTTTCATAACTGAATGGGAAGGGAATTCTGTCGTGTGCACAGAATTCCCATTGAGGGACGCCTGAAAATTTGCTACCGTATCAATCAGTGGTGTAGTGTACTTAAGTACAATTTTGAGGTACTTTTACTTTACTGGAGTATTTCCAATTTTCAGATTTTTTACTTCTACTCCACTTCATCTCAGAGGCAAATATTGTACTTTTACTCCACTACAATAATTTGAAAACTTTAGTTACTAGTTACTTTGCAGATACATATTATTACGTTATAAAACGTACATTAACCACTTTAGCCCTATTTTAATACAGACAGCCCCCCACCCACACACACACACACACACACACACACACACACACACTGCATACATAGTACATACATACAAGACACAAAGGCATATTCTCACATTTTCTGCACATGCATGCACAGCAGCAAGGCTGTCAGGCAGAGTGATGAACGGCGGGGAAAATGAAAAGCAGTAGCAGTCCAAAAGCTGCACAAACCACTAATTAAATCCCTTCATTAGGTCAAATATTTGATTATGAGAAACCTGGGGGAGAGTCCGGTAATGACCCAACGCTCTGGTGGGAGTGAGAGAGGGCGAGATAGAGAGAGGATGGAGGAGAGTATAGAGTAGAGGAGAGGAGAGAGGAAAAAACGGATGAAAAGGCAGTGGTAGAAAAAGTACTCAAATGTCTTACTTAAGTAAAAGTATCAATACTGAAATGTAGAAGTACGTACTCTGTTGTTACAAGTAAA
>NC_139955.1:17162307-17204807 GCF_963454915.1 Gymnoscopelus microlampas | reverse complement strand
GTGTGTGTGTGTGTGTGTGTGTTAGTTGGTCAGTTAGTTAGCTGCCTAGAGAACTGTGCGTGTTAATCTGTCAGTTAGTTACAGACAGCCAACTAACTGGCACTAACACGTTGTGTGCTAGTGTCCGTCAGTTAGCTGTCTGTAGAACCATATGTGTGCTAGTCTGTCCGTTAGTTAACTAACATGAGAGGCTAGAGGACAGAAGATTTAAAATTGGTGTTTCCATGACAAAGACGGACCTCCTCTCTGGCTGCACATCCATGACACTCCCACACAAATTAAGGGATTTTATTCCAAGACATGTCTCTATGCGCGCGTGTGTGTGTGGGTGTGGGTGTGGGTATGGGTGTGTGTGTGTGTGTGTGTGTGTGTGTGTGTGTGTGTGTGTGTGTGTGTGTGTGTGTGTGTGTGTGTGTGTGTGTGTGTGTGTGTGTGTGTGTGTGTGTGTGTGTGTGTGTGCGCTCGCGCATGTGATAAGTAGGTTGTTTCCCTCTGAGAGGAACAGAGATGCTTGGAGTATCTGGATTAATATCAAAATGGGGAAATCATTTTGAGATAGAGGATAGATACACAAACGTATACTGTAAATACATAGCTTTAGCTTAAACAAACATAATACTGTGATGATGATGACCCCTTCCATTCTGCTTGTGGTCATCTGCATACATGTTATGTAATAAACGTGGATACCCCAGGTACGTATATAAACGTAGATAAGATACCTCATTGGCAGCTGCTGTTCATTGGAGCGATGCATCATCGCAGCCGCCACATTTTGTTAGGTAGAGCCGTGTATGACCCATGCAGTGATGCCAGATTTTGCGAGAGAAATAAGCAACCAGGTCTATGAAAACAAGCCCAAAAGAAGCGACTAGGCCACATGAGCACTTTAAACCCATTACATTGGTTATTTGAAAATAGCCTACAAGCTCACAACGCTGAGCTTGTAGATCTGCTATTTTCAAAAACATTCTTGAAAGAAAAGTGACAAATGTGGAATCTTTTTAAAACATTTTAACACCACAAATCTGGTACGGGGGTCCCTGGCCCCAAGTATTTTCAGATGGGGGTTCTTGACATGAAAATGTTTGAGAACCACTGGTTCAAACATCATTAGGAAGCAAGCCCAAATAAGGAACTACACTTTAGAAACAAGCCCAAAAAAACGCAACCCGCAACTAACCAATATTTACAAGCAACTTTACAGAAAAACAAGCCCTAAGTCGCTTATAATAAGCGGACATGGCAACCCTGGCGCCATGTACGTACATGTCTATTGAAGCAGGAGGTCTCTCCACAATCAAAATCATCATAACTCGTTGAATTCGCAACTGTTTTTTTCTCGCGGTGTGGTTTGTTACAAATATATGACACTTAACATTTTCACACCAAAACACCTTATCTTACACAGACAGTAACAGTAATGGTTATGAAACAGAGAAAGATGCTCTCGGGTGGCGCAGTGGTAAAGTACCTGTCCACCACCGCAGTGTAGCGGTTCAAATCCAACGCCGGTTGCAAAAAATGCACAGCAGCCATATTGGGCCTTTTCCTTACTTCCTTCACAGGTGTTACCAATGATTCTAATGAAGGCTCTGTTCCATTTAGTGTAGCACAGTGGTTCTCAAACGTTTTAATTTCAAGTACCCCCATAACTCTGAGAGTGTACAAATGGAACCAAATGGACCCTACGGGTCCATTTGGTTCCATTTGTACACTCTCAGAGTAATACACCCGTAAGGGGCCATTTGGAAACCCCTCAAGGAGACTTGAGGGTACCTGGTCCACACTTTAAGAAACACTGGTGTAGCAGAGTGTTTCCAGTGATCCAACAGGCACAATATCAGCACCCTGACTCTGTTTGACCAGAATGGAACAGAGCCTTCATTAGTATCACTGGTAACACCTGTGAAAGGAAGTAAGAAGAGGCCCAATTTCTTTCCAATATGGCTGCTGTGCATATAGAGCCTATTGGCCCGTGTTCAGGGGAGGGAGGCCAGGCGGGGAAGGTGATATTTGTCACCGCACAAACTCCTACAGGCTGGGGGCGGCACCTGTCAGCAGGGAGTGTTGGGGGCGGGAGGAGTGGGACGGAGGTGCTATATGTCCTACCGGCGGGGGCTCCCCAATGGCAGGCAGTGGTGGAAGTATCAATACTGCAATATAGAAATACTCTGTCAAGTAAAAGTCCGGAATTCAAAATGTACTCGAGGAAAAGTACTAAAGTATTGGCATCAAAATGTACTTAAAGTACCAAAAGTTAAAGTACGCAGTATGCAGAATGTCCCATTTCACATTTTAAAATGTATAAACATCTTTTGAAAATAGCAGATCTACAAGCTCACAATGTACTGTAACTAGTACTAGCACTAGTAGAAGTAAAAAATACCTCAAAATTGTACTGAGTACTTGAGTAAATGTACTGAGTTACTTCACACCACTGATGGCAGGTGCAGTAGGATGCAACAGCAGTGACAACAACAACACACAGTGTGTGGGAGGAATTAATTTGGCATAACGACTGAATTTGGGGCAAAACAAGGGGTAACAAGAAAGAAAGAAAGAAAAGAAAGAAAGAAAAGAAAGAAAGAAAAGAAAGAAAGAAAGAAAGAAAAGAAAGAAAATAAAAGATACTTATATAGGGGAGTTATGGCAAGCTGTCCTACATAATATGGGGGTGGTGTTGACGTGCTGTCCAGTGTCCAATGATGTGTCTATGTACTGTATTTATGTCTATGGTCATCTGTGTTTGTCTATTGATTTTATTTTCCTGTGTAGGAGGTGGCCAGACTGCCAGAGGATGAGGCACACCTGCCTATAATCATCATTTTGGTGTCTATGTGTATTTAACCTATTTAGACCATAGAGTTAAAAAATAATAGAGAGGCAACGAAAATCCGCGTCCATTCACTTAAATGGAGTTGCTCACCCAGCGCATACTCCCTTTTCACCCCTTCCTCCGGGTTGGGAAATGTGACGGGCGGGGCCTATTTGGGGCCTGTGTGCCGCGGTTTGCGTCACTCTGCGGCCTGCGTGTCGTCTCGCATGCGCAGTAGAGTCACCTCCATGCACAACGCCGTGCGCAAGCTCGTGAGTCGAGCACATTGGTCGAAAAAGGTTTTAGCTCGCTCATGTGTTTGGCCCCAGCCGTAATAAGCTGCAGTACCTATGATTGGCCACCGTGTCCAATGGGGCTTGATTTAGACCTGGAATGCCTATATGTTGTTATACCTTTCAATCCGGGAAAGCATCTGTATCATTTCATTTTTTGCTTATAGATGTAGCGACATGATTTTTATTTTTATTTTTTTCACACACACACACACACACACACACACACACACACACACACACACACACACACACACACACACACACACACACACACACACACACACACACACACACACACACACACACACACACAGTACTGTACTACTGAGGGGGGCAGCAGGGGGTCAGTATAGGTCGAGGTTTGGACCAGTTGGATCCTCGGCACGACTAGACTTGGCGTCGAAGGGTCCCCTCTGGGATCGGTTAATACTATACCTTTTAAAATATATATATATACTAGGTTTAGCTTTAGGTGTTAAGCCCAGCAGGTTACTGTTTTTGTCTTTGTGGGCGTGCGTGTGTGCTTGTGTGTACGTGCCTATGTGTGTGTTCAAGTTCTTTATTTATCACAAGCAAAACAACATCGCAGGCTGCAGAGAGTTTGTACTCAACACTGTGATGGATAAAAATAAGATAAAAATAAATAAAGTAAAGGAACATTACAAATCTGTGTGTGTTTATGCTTGAGCGCGCGCACGCACACACACGCACACACACACACACACACACACACACACACACACACACATGCATCTGTCTGTGCTTTGCACTTAAACATACATGTACCTGCTGATTAAAATGTTTCCCCATTCCAACCAACAAGGCTCATTGTGACTTCAGTTACATCTACCTGTAATGCACATAGCATGTCCAATGTCCATCGCAACACATAGTATACGTGTGTGTGTGTGTGTGTGTGTGTGTGTGTGTGTGTGTGTGTGTGTGTGTGTGTGTGTGTGTGTGTGTGTGTGTGTGTGTGTGTGTGTGTGTGCGCGTGTGTGTCTGTGTGTTTACGTGCGTGCGTGCGTATGTATTTTTATATGTTATTTGTTTGTTTAAAACACACACACACACACACACACACACACACACACACACACACACACACACACACACACACACACACACACACCAACAGACAGAGGGAGAGAAACTCCTTCGAGAAAACTCTCAGCCAGAAAAATCAAAGACGATGGAAGCTATCAAGCTGACATTCGCTGGGGAATCCTCCACATTCAAACAAATAAATATGTGCTTGTGCGCGCATGCACACACACAAATACATTGAGACACATTCACTCTCTCATGTTAACACACGCACAGACTGCTCCTGAGGTGTAGAATATAGTAGAGATGATTTCACACACAGCTTCAAAGTGTTCAACTACGAGAGGGAAACACCCAGCTTCTCTATTGCCCCCAATTACCGGGCCTGGAAGAGGAGTCAACACAATCACACCGTCTGGGAGGAAATCAGCTCCATTTGGGCTCTGCCTGGGGGCTGGGGCCACTGTATGCTGCTGGCTGGGCTTTGACAAAAGCCACTTATACTATGATAGCATCTGAGTGATAGAGAGAGAGAGGTAAATGACTTGAGCTTTTATACGATTTCACAGAGAGCTGTGGTCCATATTATTATTCCTTCTTTGTGTGTTATACTTGCTTGACTGAGCTCAAAGGCAGATCTTCACTAGGGTTTTAACTGAGGAGTCGAAGGAAAACCTATGGGTTGAATGAATTGGTGTTCTGTCTGTGTGTGTGTGTGTGTGTGTGTGTGTGTGTGTGTGTGTGTGTGTGTGTGTGTGTGTGTGTGTGTGTGTGTGTGTGTGTGTGTGTGTGTGTGTGTGTGTGTGTGTGTGTGTGTGTGTGGCTCATGCAGACCATTCTCCTGTATTGCCATTATACATCACAGAGCAGCGCCAGTGATTGGCTGCCTTCTTCACCACCATTTCTCATAGTTACCTCCCCTAACCAGATTACCTCTCCCCTCCTCTCCTCTCCAGTCTTTCTACACACACTGGGAGAGGAGTCTCACGACAGCTACCTCACAAAGAGGCGGACTTTGCCAAATAAATAAATGCAAACAAATACGCTTGCAGCAGAGCGCCAAACAAACAAAGGCACATTATTTTGTAAGTCTATCATTTTTCATAACCCCAAAGAACGTTGTTACAAGTGTCTGTCTACTGTTCTTATACACATAAATCACAACGCGTAATTTGGCTTCATTAGACCTTCAACCCTGTCTGTCTGTCTGTCTGTCTACACACTCCCATTCTGCATTCCACCAGTAAGTTACTGAAGGCTACAGACTATTTTGCATGTCGTCTCTGTCTCAAATAAAAAAAATAGCAAACATTTTCTAGCTTGCAGATCTGCTATATTTGATGCTTTTGTGTGACGCTGTACTGTAGTATGATCAAGTAGGCCGTTGAATATATGAAAAAACACAAATAGTTAACCCATTCAATCCGGTAACGCATCTGTGTCATTTTAGATAGCTATTCAAAAATAGCAGATATACAAGCTCATAGTGCCGCGCTAGTGCCGCGTTTTTCCAGATTTAGAAGACATTTGTAGAATGGGAACCTCAGGCCTTAATGGGTTAAAATATGGAGAGAAGTGGTTTCTGCCCGACAGCAACAATATCTGTCAGTCTGTCCGCTGCTCGCAGCCAGGCAGCAGCAACAGCTTGTGTCTCAGCTGGGGCTACGACCTCTGAGCACTACTAGGAGAGAGATGAAGATAAATGAAAAAGGGAGGAGGGACGCAGTGTTGATTTCGTCGACTAAAACTATGACGAAAAATGTCTGTCGACTTCCTTTTTTCGCTGACGCAAAACAAAATAAAAAAACGAATCTATGATGATTAAAACTAAGAGTAAATATTCTGACAATTTCGGCCACAAATAAAAACTAGAATACAAGCTCACAACACGTCGCAGTGCTATTTTCGGTATGCAGCAAAGTGAAAATCTTTTCGATGCCATTACGGCCCGCCAAAAATACATTTTAGTCGACTAAATCAACTGTAGATTTAGTCGACTAAAACTAGACTAAAAGTAAAAAAAATCTGGTGACTAAAATATGACAAAAACGAAACAGAATTTTATGGAAAAGACAGGGCTAAAACTAAAACACAATTTGCTGTCAAAATACACACACACACACACACACACACACACACACACACACACACACACAATAGTCACAGCTAACAGGGTAAAAGGGGTCATCAGAGGTAAACGAGAGTGAGGGGGAGAGAGAGAGAGAGGTGGGGGGGGGGTCAGGGAAATGGAGGTAGACATTTGTGACAAAATGTTTTTTCCTCCCACCTTGATGGAGAGATGAAGGAATGAGTAGATGGAGCACGAAAGAGGGAAGTGGATGATGTCTGTGATGTATGACAACATCAGCGAAGAGGCTCCTGTCACATCACATCACAGGAGAGGAGAGGGGGAATACCAGAGCATAAGAACAGACTAAAAGGAAGACCCCGTCCTTTGTCCATCCTCTCCATTCTTCCATTTGTCTCTCTCTCTCTTTTATTTCGCGCGTATTTCATCTCCATTTTATCTCATTCCCCATCGCCCCTCGCTCCCTTCATGGCCGCCGCTTTGAGCGGATTCCAGCACTGACAGAGAGCAGCTAGACCAGAGACTGGGTGGGAGTATGGGTGGGTGGGTGGGGGGGTTGGGTGGGCGGACAGACAGATAGAGAGGATTAGAAATGAACTGATAGCGGACCCTCTCCTCCCCAGTGTATCTATGTCTGCCGTGTGAAAGAGAGGCAAAGGATTAGCTGGTGGGAAAAAATAATTTCCCTTTGTGCACCTAGAGACACTGTCACTCAATAACACACTGTAAGAGAGGCTGCGTGTGTGTGTGTGTGTGTGTGTGTGTGTGTGTGTGTGTGTGTGTGTGTGTGTGTGTGTGTGTGTGTGTGTGTGTGTGTGTGTGTGTGTGTGTGTGTGTGTGTGTGTGTGTGTGTGTGTGTGTGCGAGTGCATGTGTGTGTGTGTGTGTGTGCGTGCATGCATGCACATGTGTATGTAATAATAAGCATTGCTGTGATGTTAATTCTGTCCAAAGTCAGTCAGTTATTTTTATAGACAGCACCAGTAAATATTCCATTGTCTTTTACCTACTGTACAGTACTATGGAATTCCCGGTAAAATAAGCCCATAAAAGTCCTGTACAAAATAATGTGTTTGTGTGCAAGGTCTTTTCCCGCTGTCCTTTATCTTTTGATTAATGTAATGATATTCCTGAGCAGATTTAATGCTGCATAGATTTAATGCTATCGTTTCACTTCACCTATTAAGTAAATGCATACCGTATTATAGCCCGTTAAATGAATCCCATCCACTTAATTCATAACACCTGAACACATGCTGAAATCTGTACTCAAAGCACCCATGCAATCATCACTTAGCGACTCATAATCACACTATAATGCATTATAACAATGATTATATGCATTATAAAAAATATGATTAAGTATTACAACTATGAGAATTATAATACACTATGATCCTGGCCAAAATATGTTTATGATAGTTGACCGTAAACATAATTGACACATGACATGATATTAACAATCAGACATTGCGCATTACAGATTAATGACTGCAAATTGAGAGATAAATGGAGAGACGTAGACAATGACCGTATATGAGAGAGAGGGGTAGGAACAGGGCTCACATACAGTAGGGCTGGGAAATTGATTGATTGAAATATAATTGATATCATATCGTGATATGCGACCAGATATTGTCAGAGATTTTTTATATTGTAATATTAAGTGCTGTCTTCCTGGATTTGAGCCTTATTTTATACTTTCAAAAAATTATTCGCTATTTTTGAACATTTAAAAAACAAAGAAAATGTATTATTTATACTTTATTGTCACAATATGATATTATTGTATTTGGTCAAACATATTGTGATATTTGATTTTAGTATTTCTCTGAATAAATCGCTATTATTATTATCATTAGGGCATGCCTCCTGGTGGAGATTTACTGTTAGTTTATTTTCTGAAAAGTGTAAATGGAGAATCCTGTGCAAACTCGTCATAAATGTCCTACGATAGCAATTGCTGTTGTTCCGAACAAACAAATCCTGTCTGAATATACGACGTCAGTGTGGAAAAAAAATAATAAAACAACAAGCAACTAACACATTTACTCTCTATCTAATACAAGTGAAGGTGAGATATGGCGTCTAATGGCCCTACTTTTACTCAGAGATGTAGTCCAACGTAGGCCAGTCACAATTATTGAATAATCGTCTAATCGCAATTATTTGAATAATCGCAATTATTATTGCATAATCGTTTCCATGTTGAAAGTTTTTTTATGTATGTTTTTTATGTAAAAAATAAAAATAGCAGATCAACAAGCTCTGCTATTTCTTTTTTACATACAAAAATGATCAAATATGTCAATAATTTCTTTGTATATTTCAGTTATTTGTAAAATCTGCCCTGTGCAATTTTTGATTACGAAATGCTCCAATGTTCAATGCCAAAAACACAATTAAATAGTTCATCGCAATTATTTGAGTGACAATTAATCGTCAACTTAAATTTGTAATCGTGACGACCTAGTCCAACGTAGTGTAATATTCAACCAAAGCCAGCTCTACATATGGACAGGGTCATCTCAAAGTCTCCACAACAGCTCTGTAAACACACATTATGCAATTTTTCAAGACAGTATCCAAAGCTTTCCCTGTACACACTGGCAGATGATCAGTCACCATGATCAAAGTGCTAGATATAAGTCTCTGTATCCTCTGTTTCACTCCAGCCCCCACAGAGTTAGTTATTATAATATATCATTATATAATATTTTATATGCTGCTGGCAGTACAGTTACTGAAACCCCACCCCCCCCCCCCCCCCCAAAAAATACACCGGAATAGAAAAAGTGATCATTTCAGTATTTGGGAATACACTGAATGAAAGCATTCAGGTAATTACGAGGTGGAAGGTGTGGATTTGTATTATGAGGCACTATTCTTACTGCTTAGCTGCCTGCAATGAAGGCCTATAGGGAAACAGCTTTCACCACAGACACATAAACACAAATGTTCAATATCGGGGAATTCAATGAAAAGGGCATATCCAATTTTAACTCATTTACTGCCAAGGACGACTTATGACGACTTTTTGTTTCACGTGATCACAACAAAAGAAATCTAGGCATCTCCCATGTTAAAAGATTTATAAAAGTATTTTTTTCTCAGATTTCTGTTGTTTTCTGCTTGTTTTTCAAAAAACAAACCACATTCAAACGACCCTCGTGCGTGTAACGAGCCGATGTCCGTGAGGAAGGAGGTCACGGAGAATATTCCATCATTTTTCAAAGATCGCCGTTTTCGCTGGCAAGGGGACGGTAGACGATGTTTTAACTCTGGCAGTGAATGAGTTAATGCATGTTCTAGTTGCAATAGCAAATAGAATGATACAATTGACAGGATAGATAAAATGATAGACATACACATCCATCAATACATACTGTCCTGTACATACATATGGATGCTTCATAGCAACATTCCTCCTCTCTGTCAGAGCAGGTGGTCGTGTTGCTGCTCTTGTTTAAGATTCCTCTCCAGTCCTCTCTCTCTCTCCCTCCCTGTTCCACACACTCCCTCCTGGCTTCTTCTCTGTTGTGTTTTGTTTACGAGGATTACATAGAGGAAACTTCCAGACGAGCGGAAGCTTTCCGAGTACAAAGCCACCTGTGTGATGGTTAGGCAAGAACCCCGACGTGGCCACAGGAGACAGGGGCTGGGTCATCCAGAGGTAGGTAGGCAGACAGAGAGAGAGAGAGAGAGGATGTCTCCCCCTGTTTTCTGGCTGTGGGGGCCTGTTAGCCAGAGAACTGCTGATGTGGCTAGCATCGATTAGCTTCCTGCAAGGCCCCTGTGGCCTGATGGACCAGCTGCGTGACTGATTGACTGACCGACTGACAGGCTGGCTTACCCTACCTTTATTATGAGACTCCTACTGTTCCGCTGTGCTTGATCTGTACGGTAAAGCGCAGGTTATAAATTCATACATTTCATGGTATAAATTTCATGAAATTGATCTCTCTCTCTCGCTCTCTCTCTCTCTCTCTCAGACTTGTCGGAGATGCGCAGACACAATAGAATAGAAAACATCCGAGGGGAAATTGTATACCACAATTGCTCTCATCGTAAAACAAACAATAAGCAATACATATAGGATGAAAAGAATAAATAAAAACAAAAAGAATATTGCACGTCTGCATATTGCGTCTGTATATTGTGTCTCTATATCGCGCCACAGTGAAATATCTTGCAGCGTTGCATTGACGGCGACACAAACCAGAATGTGACACAAACCATATAGTTTAGTTTAATCACCGCACACCACAGAGCTTGTGGAATTTGCTAGTTTTGGTACAACGCTGGTAAGCTTACATAAGAGACCAACACACATCACATCAATACAAAGGATGGTCCTTTCAAAGATGCTGTTGGTTATCCAAGATCCAGAAATGACCACCATGACTTCACAATCAGTAACTTTGGGGTAGCCATAGCTTAGTGGGTAGAGAGGCCGTCTGGTTATCAGAAGGTGTCAACGGTTTGCCTCCCGGTCCCGGTCTATGTGTCAAGGTGTCCACTGAGCAAGACACTTAACCATTATCTGTGTCATTTTTTTATTTGAGCTAAAAAGCATTATTTTATACTTTGGCTATTTTTGAAAATGTGTGCAAATCTTTTAAGATATATTGTTTTAAAGCGATCATTTTTTACTCAAATCTTTGCTTCTGGGGGGTCCCTGGAACAAAATATTTTGCGATGGGCGTCCACGGCCAAATACATATACATTTTGGGGTCCTTGACATGAAAAAGTTTGAGAACCACTGACATTGTAATATACGTTTTTTCAAAAAACAGTTAGGATTTAGAAGACATTTTGTAGAATGGGCCTCAGGTGGGGTTAAACTGGGTTAAACTGCTACGGTCAGCACATTACCATGACATCACACCAATGATGTGGAGTCACTCGCACATCAGTCAGGCGTCATATACAACGACGATGTAACAACACTGTGTATGTTGTTGACACCACAGACACGGTGAGACACCTCTAAAGAAAAAAGGAAGTGGCTGTAGTGATTATGACATCACATACATTTACTATAATCATTGGGGTTCCTTTCGTCCAGTTTCCCTGGGGAATCCTGTTATTTGCGCCTCTCAAATTATCCCTGAGCCAGCACAAGAATGACATGAATGAGAGAGAGAGAGAGAGAGAGAGAGAGAGAGAGAGAGAGAGAGAGAGAGAGAGAGAGAGAGAGAGATGAAAAAAGAGGTGAAGGGTGCTGGTTAAGTGCAGTCAGTGAGAGGCAGTAATCACAGACCTGGTAAAAGCTCTGCTTTGCTCAGTGTAGCGTTCCAGAGAATGGACCCGCTCTCTCTCTCTCTCTCTCTCTCTCTGATAATAGCTGTAGATGGAGTAATTGTGTGTTTGAGTGGAGTTACACTACAGGGTGGAACCTGCAATCAGATACCACGATTGTGTTTTCTCTCTCTCTCTCTCTCTCCTCCATCTCTCTTTAGCTCTATCCGTCTCTCCATTCATATCATGGCTCAGCAGTCAGCACTCTCTCTCTCCACAGCACACACTCTCCCCGGCTCTCCATCCAGCCCTGTGGCTCCGGCAACAACCACTATTCTGCCCCCCCCCCCCTCTTCTCCACACAGCCAGGGTCAATAACAGCTGTGTGCTGCACTGTAATTGATGTCATCATTTCAATTTGAGCTGATTACAGTTGAGAGCTGCTTATCATGTGACCCAGGGTAAAATAACACCATGCCTGACTGAGCGTACTGCCTACTGCCCGCCCTGACTGACTGGATGGATGGACGGATGAATGGATGGATGAATGGATAGATGGATGGAGGGAGGGGTTGGCTCCTGATACCATGGTAATCACACTAGCTCTATCACATTAGGTCAGCTGACAAGACAGTGTGTGTTATGTGATTGTGCGTGTGTGTGTGTGTGTGTGTGTGTGTGTGTGTGTGTGTGTGTGTGTGTGTGTGTGTGTGTGTGTGTGTGTGTGTGTGTGTGTGTGTGTGTGTGTGTGTGTGTGTGTACACTACAGGATGTGTATTAACATTATTATTGTGTATTAAATACTAGTCATTTAACCCATTAAGACCTGAGGCGATTCTTAAAAATGTTTTCTAAATCCTAACCTTTTTTTAAATCACAAAAAAAAATTTTTCACGATTTAAAAAAAATAGCAGATCTACAAGCTTTTTTGAATAGCCAAAGAACGCAACACAGATGCGTTCCACATCTTAATGGGTTAAACTACTACAAATGTATAATCATAATCGCAAAACAGGCTTTTATTCTGTTAATTAAAGTACTACAAGCCGTCACAGGCTCGCAGCAGGTCTCTTTCAAATGCCTGAAGTGCAGTTAACTTATTTCCCAGACTTTGAGCAAATTATGCCGTTTTCAGCCTTGTAATGCAGTGGCTGCTTCAACGGTACATTTGAGGGAAAATTATACCTTCCCCAACATAAACACAACAGCATGCAGAGTATGGAGTACACGTCCATTCAGGGTGTGTTTCTGCAGTCCTCAAAACCAATTTAGCTTGCATTCAATTATAGTTTCTTTATCATAACAGCGAAAGAGCACTGTATGGGACATGTAACTTGACATTTCCTTCGTAATTAGATGATTTCACACCATCTAACTCTGCAGAAACAACTCCATGCTCCAGTGATGCCAGTTTTGAGTCATTGAATTCTGTGGAGGTTTATAGGGTGCTTTCAAAGCAAATACAAAAATAGCACCATCACCTTCCAGCCTTCCTGCTGTGCACTAATAACACGCACGCACGCACGCACATGCACATGCACACGCACACACACACACACACACACACACACACACACACACACGCACACACACACACGATCAGATTGTACAAAGGGCAACACCTGCAGAGGATGACTCTCACCATCTGCCTATAAATGATGCTAATTCTATTGCAAGAAGAGTGCAGACAAATTGTATTGTTAGCTAAATAAGAGTGTACTGTGGACAGGGCTGGGCGAACAAAATCAAAAGATAAATATGTTTGACAAAATACCTGGATATATCAATAATTGTGCATGACAATATTGTTTGGATGACTATTTGGTGTTTCAACAAAGTATTTACACTATTAGATTTTATTTATAAATAAATAACCGTCAGTATTGCCTATAGATGTCCCCTTCCAGGAGAGGGAGAGACAAGTCGGCCGTTGTGAAACCGCAGAAAACAAGAAAATAAGTTTGACCGTGGCCACCTTGTGTCTCAAATGATTGTATTCGGTCACATTATACTAAATGGGTTAAGGGACATAACAGAACAGCTAAAACATGCAGGTACGGTCTGAAAATTACATCAGTTTACCATTGCAGCCTTTAACACAATACGACACTACAATAATATCCAAAATCACAGATGATATCTAGTCTCAAATCAGGATATCGATATAATGTCAATATATTGCCACACCCCAAGTAGCATAGTGGACATTGCAACACAACACAATAACACTGCTCTGATGAACTCCTTGAACAGCAAACAAAGACTGTTGAGATGACGTTCTTTCCCTTTATCTCTGTCTCTATGTCTCTTCCTCTCTGTCTCTGTTTCTCTTCCTCTCTCTCTCTCTGTTTATCTTCCTCTGTCTGTCTATCTTTCACTTCATCTCTCCGTCTCTGTCTATCTTTCTCTTCATCTCTCAATCTTTCTCTTCATCTCCGTCTCTCTTTCTTTTCCTGTGGGGTATGTGGGTTTTGGGAGCAAATGCGGTCTGTTCAACTCTGTCTGTCTGTCTGTCTGTCTGTCTGTCTGTCTGTCTGTCTGTCTGTCTGTCTGTCTGTCTGTCTACCTTCCCTTCTCTTGCTGTTGTTTCCCATGTGCTTTTAATACCATCATCATTAGTGGAGCTCTCCTGCCTGACGTTGCTGCCGCTGGCCAAGAGACAAGAGGGAGGGAGAGAGAGACGAGAGTGGAAACAAGAAGTGAGTTGGTGGTCGTTATGCTGCGAGCAGCTTTTGATCTGGTGTCTGTGCTTGTGTTGGTCATACTGTATGTATGCCTGCGTCACCACGTGTCTGTGTGTGTGTGTGTCTGTGTCTGTGTCTGTGTCTGTGTCTGTGTGTGTGTGTGTGTGTGTGTGTGTGTGTGTGTGTGTGTGTGTGTGTGTGTGTGTGTGTGTGTGTGTGTGTGTCTGTGTGTGTGTATGTATGCAAAGTATGTATGTAGACATCCCATGGTACGCCAGGTGTCCAGGTCCACCTGGATTTTATGATGGTGCTCAAAGATGACAGGCCTCACGCTTCCTGTTCTTCACATGTTCCATGTCTTCACAGAGACAAAAGGAGACCAGTTCTGTGTGTCCTGCCCGGGTCTGTCAACCTGTGCGCCCCTCTGTTCACACTACATCCTGAAGACCCCTGTCATTTAGCGGTACCCTCTGATTATCCCAACACTTGCACATCTGGAGAACTGGAAGTCCATATGTACAGATACAGTAGGTTTGAGCGAGAGCGAGAGCGAAAGCGTGAGCGTGTGCGTACATACTGTATATATGTGATGTATATGAATCAAACTCTGCCTGCCTGCCTGCCAGCCTGTCTGTCTGTCTGTCTGTGATCCTGTCAGGTTTGGCCTGGTTTAGGCAGCATTTCACAAATATTGACAATTGCTGTTTCAGATTCAGGTTTCAGAATGTTATGTTACTTTTATTAACCAAGCAGATTGGTTTTCATCTCTTGGCCTGGTGCTAAGGACCACCTGCATTGTTCTTTTGTCATCATGGAGGCTGAGGCTTTATTCTTTGGTCAGAAAAGGTCATTCATGATATGGCCTACAGATTGCACTTACTAGCTGACAAGAGAGGAGGTTGGTTTGTTGAGCGATAATCAGCATTATTAGAGGCACCTCTTCTGAATCTTTATTACAGTTCTTTGGTCTAGGCTTCTTTGGGAAAAATACTAACTATAGGCTGTTAAAGGATTTATTGAGGCAGCATGTCAGCACACAGCAAGAGAGCAGTGTAACTAGAACCAAGACAAAACAACACATCGGCATGTCAAGTTTATTAAAGGAGCATACCAGTCTAATTTTGACTTCTAGCCATTAGCCGAGATTGCCCGTCTTCAAAAAATGTTGTGTACATAGTTTTGTGTATTTGCGCGTATACTAGTAGATCTCAGCATACTTTTTTTTAAAGTAATTCACTGCCATTAATGTTGAAACGGGATAGAAAAAACACTGAATGAAACTTTAAAGTTATGGTATACGTAATTCACCTTTTTGAAAGTCAGCACAACATTTAATCTAAGATTACTGTATTACTCAAATTTGTGCATTGATAACAAAATAAATGGAAATAAGAGTTTTGCATTTCAAACTCAAATCTTTGCTTGAAGATGGCTTTTAACCATAGCTAACATTGAGAAAAAAGTAAAGCAAATAAATACAGCAATTTTAGGGGGAAATTGTCAAGGTTTTTGTAAACTGTGTGGCCAATGTTAGCACTGGGCAATGACATGTAATAACACTGTTATGGGCCTTAAAGGGGAAATCCACCCATTTTCAATATTTAACTATGTCATTAATATAGCATAAAGGAGTTGTGTGGAAATAAGAAAAAAGTTCCCCCCTTTCTGTGTTGCCTTGAACTGGAGGATTGATTGTGGGTTTAACATTGCAAATTCCAACATGATGAGTCATCACGTTGTAATTTGCAATGTTAAACTCACAATCAATCCTCCAGTTCAAGGCAAAAAGAAAAGGGGGGAACTTTTTTCTTATTTCCACACAACTCCTTTATGCTATATTAATGACATAGTTAAATATTGAAAATGGGTGGATTTCCCCTTTAATGACTAAAAACTGTTGGAATGTTGTCCGAAGGTATTGACTGATTGATGGATGAATTCATTAAAGTGGGATTTAAACATAATTTTGGGTTACGTTTTGGATGGATTTGATTGATAGGCTATTGATTTGATCACAGATGATGATGAATTAAGGCCCTTAGCCCTATGGCTACCAAGTGCTGGAATCTAGAATGGGCACTGTGTGTTTTGTTCTGCCTCAGACACACACACACATACAGTGTCAACTCTTACCAAATAAGTTAGAATGAAGGAAAGGTGGTTAGCAAGAGTAAGGGACCAGAATATAAACACTCGCGCACGCACGCACGCGCGCGCGCGCACGCACGCACGCACGCACACACACACACACACACACACACACACACACACACACACACACACACACACACACACACACACACACACACACACACACACACACACACACACACACACACACACACACACACACACACACACACAGTACATTCACTAGCCCTTCTACAGTGTGATGATGACTCTCCTCCGTTCACAGAATCCAATTCACTCCATTTATCTTTCCACACAGCCCCTTCTCTTTTTTATTATGTTTTCACGTCTCTATCACTTACTCGAGCCATTCACTACACCTTTAAAGGGGGAAGAAACCATAGGGTAGATAGCAATTGTTCCTATTTGTTGTACTGCAAGTACAGTACATAGGGCTTAAGTGGTTAGGCTTTACTGTACCATAACTACTGACTTTGTCCGATGACAAAGTGTGAATACAGCAGTGCCTGCAGGAGCAGTTTAATTGGACTTAGTCACAGATCTCTAGATTCCATCTGCCAACTGATCATATATAGACTCGTCTATCCAGCTCTTGTTACCTTGCTACGTTTTGCTATGCCAACATTAGCTAGTCTAACTACTTACAGTTGTGGGTGCTGAGTAGTAAGCGACAGAGTGTGAATTTGACTTGATTCACGGGGAGGAAACCTCGCTGCCTGAAGATCACACACATTTGACAGATTAGCAGCCAACATTGAGGGTTGCGGTTGCCACTGGTTGGCGAAGCTGGAAAGCGCTGGGTGACCTTGTTTTCCTCCCTGGTGCAGCCCTTATGGGCGGCTGCACTGTTATGAGAACGAGGCTGACAGAGGCCATGTTGCAAACTGCTCTGAGACACATCTTCACTTTATTTAAAAATCATAGCTAAACAGCACTGAGAAAATGCATGTTCATAGCCAGGACAATACATCATCATCTTGATTGTTTTGTTATGTCATAGAAAAAGTATTACTATTATAGTCTATTATAGTAGTACTATCTGATCTACATAGAACATGGAAGCATATTGTTGAATTGTGTAATTAAGTAAGTTTAAAAATAAATATGATATTATTGGAAATTTGGCCTAATGCAGTGGTTCTCAAACTTTTTCATGTCAAGGACCCCCAAATTGAGACTTATTAGCCCGCGGACCCCCCATTTGAAAAGATATGCCAGGGACCCCCATAAGAGAAGAGTTTTTACGGCTCTAGCAGTGATTCTCAACCATTTAAATTTCAAGGACCCCCCAGTTTGACATGCATTAGGGCTACGGACCCCCATTTAATGGCATTTCTATCTCTTGGACCCCAGTTTATATTGTAAAATCTATGTTAATGTAACTCTGAGAGTGTACAAATGGAACCAAATGGACCCGTTAGGGTCCATTTGGTTCCATTTGTACACTCTCAGAGTTACAGACCCATAAGGGTCCATTTGGTGCCTAATCTATCATTTAGCTGGGGACCCCCTGGAACTCCCTCAAGGACCCCTAGGGGTCCCCGGACCCCACTTTGAGAACCAATGGCCTAATGAATATAAATGTTTGGCCCAAAATATTAAACAATTGTTTTGTCATTTCTTTCAGCTCTAGCAGAGCCATGGGTAAGCCTCTGTGTAGGAACTAATTATTTTGGCCTTCTGTCTGCTAGTAGGGCTGCAACTAATGATTATTTTCACAATTGATTAATCTCTTAAATTACGTGATTATTGTGGACCATAAAAATAGTTCATAATTAGGTAATAAAGTACAAAATGATAGTAAACGCTCCTGACCCAAACACATTACATCGCTTAACATGTTTAACCAGTAGTCAAAATCTTAGCTGGTCATATGGTAGCAAATATCAGAAATAGACATTTGTACATGATGCATCACTAAGAAATGTGTGTTTACCATAGGTAACCCTAACTAATCGTAACTTATTTTGTTGGTTGCAAAAGCAATGGTTCTCAACCAGTGGTCCGGGGACCACCAGTGGTCCTTGGGGGGGTTCCAGGTGGTCCCCAGCTAAATGATGGAGAGTTGGTAACCAAATGGACCCTTAGTAGGTAGATACGGGTCCATTTGGTTTCATTTTACGCTCTCAAGAGTTAAATTATTATTAAACATATTGCATTACTTCAAGAATTGTTATTTTGATCAACGCTTGCCTGTTATCTTTCCTATGGTACCACTACCAACATCAATACAGCATGGAATTGTGGACAAAATTGTATCCAAAGATAACAAAATATTCCAAGTCTTGGGTTCTGAGAGTCCAAATCTCATCATATGGTGGTCCGTGGCTCAAACGCCCAATACAAAAATGGACCTTGATATGAAAAGGGTTGAAAACCACTGGTCTATGAAGGCATATAGGTCTGTCAGGCTGGGAGTAAGGAGCAGTGAATGAATGTTGGCTGGTGTCAGGCTAAGTGGCCGTGGCAGGTCCGGCACCGTCCTGGCATCCTGCCGGCATCCTCAGCTGCTCAGCGAGTCCCCAGCGTCCTCGACCCTAAACGGATCCAGTTGCTGCTACTCAGCTCTGTACTGGCGGGGCTGAGCGGAGCAGGCTGACTAATGAACACTTACCTAATGAGGGGAACTCCATCTCACCGCCACCATGCTTTACACATCCTTCACTCATTTTCTATTTTCTGCTTTGGTATCCCCCTTGTTTTGTTTTCCTTCTTTCTGTAGCCTCCTTACATTGCACTTTGCATATTTCCACCACTTTGCCTTTTTTCCCTACTTTGCTCACTTAACCGGTTAAGACCGGGAATGCATCTGTGTCATTTTAAGATTTCTTTGGCTGTTCAAAAAACAGATCTACAAGCTCATAGCTTGTAGATTTGTAGATTTGCTTTTTTTTTTTTTTTGTGGAAAATGTATGCAAATCTTTGAATGTATATATATTTAAAGCGAACATTTGTAACTCAAATCTTTGCTTCTGGGGATTCTACAAATTTCTTCTAAATCCTAACAGTTTTTTGAAAAACCTTATGTTGCTATAATATCAGTGGTTCTCAAACTTTTTTAATGTCAAGGACCCCCAAAATTATATGTATTTGGCCGCGGACCCCCATCTCAAAACATGTTGTTCCAGGGACCCCCAGAAGTAAAGATTTGAGTTAAAAATGTTTGCTTTAAATATACATATTTGCACAGATTTGCACAATGTTTCTAAAATAGCAGATATACAAGCTCATAGCCCGCCACCGATTGTGAGCTTGTATATCTGCTATTTTTGAATAGCAAAAGTATAATATAATGGTTAAAGTGGTTACACAGATGCGTTCCGGTTTTAATGGTTAAAGCTTAATTGTACTCCAATACACAATGGTGTCCAACAGATCTACAAGCTCACAACCCACTGTGATGTTGTAGCTTTAATGATCACCGCACACAACTGCTTAGTGAGAGGTTGACACCATATGTGCCGTCCAGGTACATACTGAGCTTGTTTGCGAGAACAGTTGGTGAATTGCTTTAATATTCCCTCTGTCCTTTATGTGAAGGGGAACAGAGAGAAAACATGACTCAGGTATTTCAGACGACAGCCTTCTCCATCAGGCTGAAGGACAATAGTAGGACAAATAACAAACATGACCTCTGACCTATCAGGTCAAACCACAAGTCAATAGTCGCTTTGTCTAATTGGCACATGTACATAAATCACGTGTACATAAATATATATAAAGTATATTACTATAAATGCACAAAATCTCTTTGTATATCTTTCCTTTGCGTATCTCGAGAACAGCCCGAAGGATGGACTAAACTCGGCGTACGTGCCGTAAAGGACCCGACGGAGTGCAGCGCCCTGCGTGAAGTATATACAAGGCTACTGTAGGCATGTATGTAGATCTGGTTGTCCAGAACTTCCAATCTAACCGATATGGGCATATATATACAGATGACATCCGGGATCTCCACATAGGCATAAAAGGGACATGGACGGACAGATACAGAGAACTCCATATATGGGCATAATATAGGGAAACAGGCAGACAGACAGACAGATACAGAGATCTCCATATATGGGCATAAATCCTCATCATCCCTATCATCATCATCGTCATACTATAAAGCCACCGTTCTCTGTCCGCAAAAAAGGTGTCCTGGCATAACTCGGGGAGTGATAGACCAAATGGTCCCAGATTTGAGGTGTGAGCTTAAGATGACCCCTTGATTGAACGTGCCACGTGGCAATGTGGAGGTGCTTACGGATTCTGAGAATCGAAAAACCAAAGAGAGAGAGAGAGAGAGGGGGGGGGGGGGCAGAGAGAGAGACAGAAGAAACCCCACAAGGCCGGCGCCCGAAACTCGGACATAACCATAAACAAACCCGATACGCCATAGTGACAGGCACAGGCATATCACTATAAATCAGACATAACCATAATCAAACCTGATACGCTCTTATATATGCATGTCACTATTACTCAGACATAACCATAAACAAACAAACCCGATACACCTATATATAGGTGTGTCACTATGAATCAGACATAACCATAAACAAACCCGATATGCCCATATATAGGCATGTCACTATGACTCAGACATAACCATAAACAAACCCAATACGCCCATATATAGGCATATAGGAGATCCGGTTGTCCAGAGCCACAGAGCCGATGGCTATGCCCATATATGGTCATGTGCATATATGGGACCGACCAACTTCAAAAAAGGCGCATGCATCGACAAGGACTTGAGGGAGGGCGTGCCCCCCGCCGAGTTGTTCGCCTATGCGTTTGTCTACAAGCGCCGATCCGACCAATACGCCCATAGATGGGCATGCCAATAGACAGGGTATGGGCATATACCAATGACATCAGTGATCTCCATATATGGGCTCAAAAGGGACACAGGCAGGTACAACTGGTACTCTGACAAAGTCCCAGACAGTATGACTCAGACATATCGGTCGGATCAGTGGTGCGACGTAGGTGCCTCTAGTTAAAGATAAGGACAGAATATATCTACAACCTCCCCCTAACTTCAGCAAAAACAAGCCAGACCAGAGCTTTACCACAAGTGTTACCCAACAGCATCACGCACACACACACACACACACACACACACACACACACACACACACACACACACACACAGCAGCAACAGCAGCAGCAGAACACAGTCAGCACAACGTGAAATAATCCACTCACCAGTCCATCACAGTTGCTGATGGCCACGGTGGCTCCTGGGGTGTCGCTGATGTCCCCAACGTAGAGGCAGTGTCCATCCAGGGACTCTGAGCGCTGGGGTCTGTCACTATCGTCCTGCCACTCTATCTTGGCTCCGGGGGCCACCAGCCTGGCGTTGGGGCGCAGACGCAAGTGGAACTCCCGGCCGAAGACGGTAACATTGTAGAAGACCCTGTCCGAGTCGGCCCCTGCCTCTCCCTCGGCATCGCCGCCGTCACCTCCCTCTCCCCCGGCCTCCCTCCTCCAGCGCCTACGGGGCTGCCCTCCTGCTGTGCGGCCGGCTGAGACGGCATGCGATAGGAAGCGGCCCTCTGCATCCACGCTGATAGGCCTCACCAGTCCATACTCCCCCAGGACATGCTGCAGGGAGTCTGTGAAAGGGGGGGGGGGGGGGTGCAGGATGGAGGTGTGATTGGGAGGAGATGAAATGAAAAAAAAAAAGTGACCAACACAACATGACATTACAAATGATTAGATAAAGAGGGTATAGGATGAGGGGATGAAGTTGAATAACAGAGGAATACAGTGATTAGAAAGGGAAACGTGACAAACCAGTGGGGGAAAAGGGGGATGAGAGGATGGAAAAGAGGGGATGAAGGAGAGGAGAAATAAAGGATTAGAAGGTCAAATTTGTGATGGATGTTTTTATTTACTATTTTCAATTGCTCATCTCATGGAAAATACCAATGCACTCCACACTCACACAAACAACAATACACTCCTCTCACACACACACACACACACACACACACACACACACACACACACACACACACACACACACACACACACACACACACACACACACACACACACACACACACACACACAGTGAGATGCATGCCCCACCCCTGAACTCAGAGGCGACCCAAGTGCTCTGTGCACGGCAGTGCGTGGTAGTGCATGGTAGTGCACAGCAGTGCACGTGTGGAAACAGCAGTCTCAGCACTGACACCTCATGCTCTGCCAGCATCACTGTCAGCCCGCACTGAGAAAGTGACTTCTAGCCTAAAGACCTCCGATGGAATGAAACAAACTATTCCCACAAGATGAGAGGGAGGAACGCATTATTTACAATCCTTGTCAAAACACCAAATAGTGTTTTATTAAAAACGTATTGAACATCATCATGGTCCTCCTCATCATCATATTAATCGTCATTGCCTCATTGCTGTGCATACATTCTTTTGTCTCTGCTTGGCCAGCTGTCACAAAGATATTGTTCACCTTAAAACTCGCAATCTTTCAAATCATTCACATCCCTAGCAACAGCCTATGGCTCTGACAGGGCGGAATTATTCTTTGTAATGTAAATTTATGTTCCATAAATATGAGTGTTGACAGAGACACCTCCCTCTGAAACTGGAGTGGCTTTTCAGAGGCAACCTGAAAAGATGCTGCTCTCTGGTCTGAGGTCTGTGTGACAGCAGGCTCAACACCGCCCACGTGCGCGCGCATGCACGCACACACACACACACACACACACACACACACACACACACACACACACACACACACACACACACACACACAGGTCTAAAATAAAAAGTATAACTTCTATATATAACTCAAATAGATTATGTTGGCGGTGATCCTGACACGGGTGTGATTGTTTGTCCTTGATTGAATGCAGCTGTTATTAATTACAATGAATAAAGCATCATTTGGAAAGTTTACTCTGGGAGGGAAAAGAAATCTAAGAATCAAACAAAATCCAACCAAATTGTATAGGCCTATTAATACCTGCACCCACTAAAAGAGGAATGATTTTTATAATAGTGTTTCAATAGGCTGACATATTTTCTTTAATGTACAGTTTTGTGTTCGTTTTTTTAGTATTATTTGAACAATGTATAATACAAGTTGCCTGTCAATGAATATGAATGGGAATGCAAAAAAGTAAAAAAAAAAAAAAAAAATAGGCTGACATCCGACTCAAGCGTCCAGTGACGGATCGATAACAGCGATGCATCAGATAACGTCGAGCTACTTGCAGCAAAACGACCAACAACAGACAGAGATGAGATGCATCCAGAGATGCCCCTTAACACCTTTAACACCTTTAACACCCCACATGATGGATGCATTTCCCGAAAAGCAAGATAATAACAGCAACATTTGAGCCGCTATATGTAAAATAATAATTTTAAAAAAGCTCCCTGGGCTCACTCTCGTTCGCCACATTAGTGAAAACAGAAGTTGCAAAATGTGTCATTTTATTGCTGTTTGAATAACTATGAAAGCCCCGTTCATATTAAGCAGACACCGTAATGGGCTACAACACTTTAGACAAACGCCCTGGTTGGGGTTAGTCGAATACCAAAACGCTCGTCCCAAAACACAGTCGCCCCGGGGTAAATCCGGCGACCTCGGAACGGTCCCCACCTGGTATTCCTAAACGTAACCTCAGTAAACTATGCCTAACCTTATTCCTAAACGTAACCTCAGTAAATTATGCCTAACCCAAACGTTATTCTTAAACGTTAATACCTCAGTAAATTATGCCTAAACCTAACCTTATTCCTAAACATAACCTCAGTAAAACGGTGCCAAAACCAAACCTTATTACTAAACCTAACCTCAGTAAAACTATGCCTAACCATAAACTTAACCTCAGTAAAACTATGCCTAAACCTAAACTTATTTCTAACCTTATTCTCAGTAAAACAAAAATACAAGAACGCAAGAACCTCTGGGGGCGAGCGGTCAACAAAAACAATTTGGGGGGGGGGGGGGCGAGCGTGTTTAGGGGCGAGCATTCCGTTTACCGGTTAGTCCTATTGAAACATGCACCACCAGATAACAACATAAACAATGAGCACGTTTAACTGTACATACCGACGCTACTGGCGATATAAAGGCCGCTGGTGTGCAGCAGAAAGGCCGGTAAGATGATTAAGATAGTAAATCCAGAGCCAGAGAGCCCCATGGCAGCTCCGAACTGCGCAGGTGAGAGAGTGGTGGTGGGACACAGCAGGGCTCCAGTGTGAGGGTGAACTTCTCCCCGCCTGGCGAGACCAGCCACACCGCTCCGCTCCGCCACGACAGCACAGCAGCCCGACAACCACTGCCAAGTGGAGTGTACCGGGAGAGAATGCTCTCTCTCTCTCTCTCTCTCTCTCTCTCTCTCTCTCTCTCTCTCTCTCTCTCTCTCTCTCTCTCTCTCTCTCTCTCTCAAACACACTCACTCACTCTCACACACACACTCACTCACTCACTCACTCTCACACTCTCACACACACACACGCACACTCTCTCTCTCTCTCTCTCACACACACACACACACACACACACACACACACACACACACACACACACACACACACACACACACACACACACACACACACACACACACACACACACACACACACACACACACACACTCCCCCCTCACTCTGTCCCTCCTTCCCTTGCCTTAATGCTCTAACAACTCCATGACTCTATCTCTCTCTCTCTCTCTCTCTCTCTCTCTCTCTCTCTCTCTCTCTCCCTCTCTCAAACACACACACACACACACACACACACACACACACACACACGCGCGCGCGCGCGCGCCCACACATTTCCTGACTGCCTGTCTACACAGTGCACACACAGGGGAGGCGCGGCGACGAAGAGGAAGATGAGAGAATACTTTTGAGAGTAGCCTAATAGTGGACGTGCTGCTGCTGCTGAGGACGGACCACCTAACGGTCCGCGGCGACAGCAGCTCTCATGGAACTGGGAAGAAATCTGGAGAAATCTGGAGAAATTAATGAGCTGAGGCTGAGCTGTTTTCCATACCGACCTCGACTGTGTGTCGCGTGTCAAAAGTGATTATTTGGCAACTTCCAAGTGCTGTCTTGGATAATTAGTAGAGCGTGCACAGTGCGCGCACGCACGCACGCACACACACACACACACACACACACACACACACACACACACACACACACACAGTCGGTTCCACCACCTCCACCGGTTCCTGCCATTCTGCAAAGCTTGCATTAACTTTGAATATCCCGTCCTGTTGTACCGTGGACCGTGCTGCGATGCAACAGCGCCCTGCGTGGCTGACACTGGTGGAAAAAGTACTGCCATTTTTTACTGAAGTAAAAGTATCAATACTGCAATGTAGAAATACTCTGTTACAAGTAAGTGACGGTACACGCTTTCAAATGTATTTAAAACATCTTATAAAAAAATAGCAGATCTACAAGCTCACAATAAGTAATAATATTTGCCGCAGATGGAGTAGAAGTAAAAGTACTGAAACTTGTAAATACTCCAGTTAAGAAAATACCTCAAAATTGTACTTAAGTACAGTACTTGAGTAAATGTGCTGGTGGCCGACAGGCGGAACTGGGAACGGGATGGGGTCAGGTGTTGCAGGAGGAGTGTGAAGGGCCCAAGCAAGCGAGGCCCGAGGGTCTCATTTGCATCACTTTTATTTCTGGTAGTGCATTGCCCTCATTTAGTACACCGTTTAGCTTTCAACCCCTACAGACCATGGGATTCAATTATTGTCTGAAACAGGCTACAGCCCCAGTAGGACCTACCAATGAAATCATTTTGAATTGATAATAAACCACCACTCCAACATGTAAATGGCACAATTAATCATAATACATTCACCAAAAACAAAACATTAGTCAATTATATTATACTAGGGGTTGTCCACAGCACCATCCCATCATAATGTCCTCACGGACACACACACGCGCACACGTACGTACTACACACACACACACACACACACACACACACACACACACACACACACACACACACACACACACACATTCCCTTGTTTTAAAAACATATCCTCCACCCCACAGAGAGTACCCCACTGACCTCCCACACGGAGACACAGAGGTACATTTTTCATCAGTTTACAATATGCTGATGAATATTCCCCGCTTCAACTGACCCTGTTGCCAGCATCAACATTTTCCTGGATTTGGAGGACACACACCCTCCCCTCTGAAAGCATCTACATACAACGTCACTGGAGAATCAGTCCTTAATGTGCACCAGCCGTGCACTCCCCTCACCCCAAACCCTCCAGTCACAAAAGGCAGAAACAAATTCTCCACTGTCTCTCTACTAGTGGTGGGAAAAAAGGTTCATTTCAGTGAACGAACGATTTTGTTCACGTTCACGGCAATGATTCGTTCAAATGATTCGTTCACGTTCTCGTTCAGTAGCGCTATTTTCTAGTGTTCAAAATTTACTTGGGTAAAAGTACAAAAGTATTGGCATCAAAATATACTTAAAGTACCAAAAGTGAAAGTACTAACATTTTCAAATAGCCTAGGTATAAAATAGGGCTAAAGTGGTTAATGTATGTTCTATAATGTGTACGGGGGGAGGGGATGGGGGCATGCACGATAGCGTGAACGTAACAGTTTCAGGAAGTGAACGAGCTTGTTCACGTTCACGGCAATGAACTAGTTATTTTGAACGAATCGATCATGAACGACACATTACTACTCTCTACCTAGATCAGTCATCCGCTAGGAGGCTTACACACAGAGTGCCAGCATCCACTCGGGGGTGAGCCCAGCCCCACGTCCCCTATATAGCCACCTCGACGTCCTCTCCCCCTCATCGCAGTGGTGGACCTTTAGAGCCACCATGCAGAGAGCCGTCTTGCTGGTCTAAATGACATTAACTCCCCCATCTGAGTTGTGCTGAAAGACAGGATGGATGATGGAGCAGGTCATTGACAGCTGCAGCTACAGTCAATGATGGAAGCACCCCCCCCCCCCCCCCCCCCCTCCTCCACCTCTGGCTGTCTGCGCTGTATCTGCCTCTGCAATGCCTCCTGTCTGATAGGGACCTGGAAGGACAGCATGGATCCTCTCTCCACAATCTGCTCTGTCAACAAATTAGACCGCATACCCATCCTCCTGGCTCTATCTAGACTCAGGTCCCATAGGTCGGCGAGCCACACCTACCTAACAATGGCCGCCTGCACACTGGTGGATTGCAATAGTCTGAGAGGCAACGGAGAGTTGTAGAACAGTGGCTGCTGCAACACCCGTGTCCCCTTGGCCTGGCACTAGCTGCCCCAGGTGATGGTAAGATTTTGTTTTAGTAGCAGCAAGCAACCCTAACCCACCTCAATTCAACCAATATGTCAAACAAGCTTGTCCAACACTCCCAGTTCTGCTTCTTAAAATCCTCACTACATAAAAACACTCCCAGTGTCCTCATCGCCCCCATCTCCCTCCTAGCCCCCCCCCCCCCCCCCCCCGCCCCCCATCTACAAGCCGCATTCTTTACCAAGTTTACTTTTGCAGGTGAGGCCTTGCTCAAAAGGTAGCGTTATGCACATCCATATATCTGTTGCTGTGTGCAGGACAAAGTAAACAAAAGAAAAGAAAAGATCGCACAAACTGCTTCATGCTCCAAGTAAATGTTCCCGTGCAAAATTGGCAAGCAACGTTTCGACCTTATACAGCCCCAGACTTTCTTCCAATGCCCGCACATCCCTTTGAGTGAAGACATTTACATTGTCCGCATAAGCCGACACCGCTGTGGTAAGCCCGGTATGGATAGAACAGTCAGCCTGTGTCTAGCCTTCTAAACAAGGTTCTACTTTTTGGCTATACAGTTGGTCTGAGATAGGACAACCTTGCCCAAAAAGTCCCCCTTTAACAGGCGAAGTTCAGCTCAACCCATCCCCCACCTTCACCTTGCAGTAAGCCCCCTCTACACAACAGTCCCACAGACAGAGAGAGAGAGAGAGAGAGAGAGAGAGAGAGAGAGAGAGAGAGAGAGAGAGAGAGAGAGAGAGAGAGAGAGAGAGAGAGAGAGAGAGAGAGAGTGTGTGTGTGTGTGTGTGTGTGTGTGTGTGTGTGTGTGTGTGTGTGTGTGTGTGTGTGTGTGTGTGTGCACTGCACATGCATTTCAATGAGAAACAGAAGAGGTCATCCTTCACTAAGCATTGCCATCACACCTGGACTTGTAGTGAATGGAAACCGCCCAGGCTCCTTGGACGTCACGCACGCACGCACGCACGCACGCACGCACGCTCGCACGCACGCACGCACGCACGCACGCACGCACGCACGCACGCACGCACGCACGCACGCACGCACGCACGCACGCACAAGAAGAGAGCCCCACCCTTGTTCAGTCATTGACCTCGTGGTTCTGGGAAATGTCACAATGTTCCCAAGTCTTCTACCTGGCAGCACCCCCCCCCCCTCCATCTGCAACTACAGACACCCCCTGCTCCTCCTTCACACCGGCACCTCCACCCACCTTCTCCTACCTCAAACCACCACCTCCTTCAAACAGTTCCTCCTTCAGATCACCACCTCCACCCGCCCACCTCCTCCTATACCTCGCATCACCACCTCCTTCACATCTCCAATTCATTTCCGTCTCCTCCATACCCACCGACTCCTCCACTCAATACCTCCTCCCGCAGACACATGCCCTCCCCAGCTCCTCCCTCGAACACCCCCCAACCGCCACCTCCTCCCTCACACCCCCCGCCCACCACCTCCTCCCAGTGTTGCTGGTGGCTTTGGCTGTTGTCATGGAGATAGCACATCTTGTACCTTGAAAAGTGCACTATGAAGGAATGGGTGAGAGGCAGACAATAATATCCCTCCTACCAGACAGACAGACAGACAGACAGACAGACAGACAGACAACACTGTGTTTGTTGAGGTTATTACTGTCAGCATTTGCAGGGCAGGGCCTATGTTTGATGTGTGTGTGTGTGTGTGTGTGTGTGTGTGTGTGTGTGTGTGTGTGTGTGTGTGTGTGTGTGTGTGTGTGTGTGTGTGTGTGTGTGTGTGTGTGTGTGTGTGTGTGTGTGCGTGTTCGAGTATGTTAGGTGGGTGTTCAGACGTCCATTCCCTGTGCATGTGCAAACAGCTTGTGAGTGGAGAAATAGAGCTATGTGATCTGACCACACAAGTGGAGAAAGTCTGTTGCGTTTTAACAGTTTTGCAGTGTTACAGTGCCTTACAGTATACAGTATACTGTAGATTCACATTACAATCTGTCATGTTGGCCACAGTGCCAGCCCCTAGTTGGTTTTCAACTGCCAGTTTCTTTGTACGGTACGTGAAATATATGTAGAACAAGTTTGCTTGGCACAATGGCAAGCTAGTTGATTGGCTTTAGGGTGCCGGCGTGTATCATAAAAATTGTTTGCATTTGCATTTTTTTCATTTAACCAATTAAAGGGCCTGGAACGCATCTGTGTGTCATTTTAACGATTACTTTGGCTATTAAAAAATAGCAGATATACAATATACTTGTAGATCTGGTATTTTTGAAAAATTGTGAAAATGTGTGCATATATATATATATATATATATATATATATATATATATATATATATATATATATATATTCCCGCAAGAACTGCTGCATTGCATTTTGAGTTTTGTGGCTCTCCAAACTCTCACTTGAGCGCCTGTTGCTTATTTAACCTACTGTTTTCTGATACAGCTGAATAACTGAAGAATAAAAGTGAAGAGATGAGCAACTTCTCAGTTGCTCAAAATACTGGAACTACTGAAGCATTATGCTGTTGCATAATAAACAGTATCTATCCTGCTCCTGCTCTCTTGATTATGCTCCACATGTGCCGAGCTTTACAGAGGGAGCATATGCCACTGTGTGTCCTGCAGGGACCTGCATGGCCAGTCACTCCCATCACTCTAGCTGTCCTACCAAGGTCAAGCCATGTGCCACCATGTGGCTGCATGTATTAGCATGTCTTATGAGTTCTACGACAGGTGTTCACAGTCCGAGAAAGGTTACATTACAAGCCATCAAAAGCCCTGGTCGTCTGGTTAGGCTGAAGTCACTTCGGATTGAACCCCGACACAGAGTCAGCTCAAAGTCACTTTGGATCGAACCCAGAGGCAGCTCAAAGTCACTTTGGATTGAACCCAGAGGCAGCTCAAAGTCACTTTGGATTGAACCCCGACACAGAGGCAGCTCAAAAGTCACTTTGGACTGAACCCAGAGGCAGCTCAAAGTCACTTTGGACTGAACCCAGAGGCAGCTCAAAGTCCCTTTGGATTGAACCCCGACTCGGAAGGCAGCTCGAAGTCACTTTGGATTGAACCCCGACACAAACCCCGGTTTCCTTGCGCACGAGTGCTACATTGACCCCCCCCCCAGAGCCAAGTGAAAGAGTAAAAAACATCAGAGGGTGCTGTTTTTCCTTTTTTATTTGGCGATGGGTTCCCAGATTGCTTTGGACTGAACCCCGACACCGAAGGCAGCTCAAAGTCACTTTGGATTGCTCTGCAACAACAGTAAGAGGGAGAGAAGGGTTCGTGTGTTCAGGGGCAAGTGTGTGTGTGTGTGTGTGTGTGTGTGTGTGTGTGTGTGTGTGTGTGTGTGTGTGTGTGTGTGTGTGTGTGTGTGTGTGTGTGTGTGTGCGTGCGTGCGTGCGTGCGTGCGTGCGTGCGTGCGTGCGTGCGTGCGTGCGTGCGTGCGTGCGTGCGTGCGTGCGTGCGTGCGTGTATGTAGAATGCATGAATGAGTGTGTTTGCGTGAAAGTATGGGGACTCAAGTTCATGTCTGTGTTTGTGCGCTGTCCAAGTGTTCTGATGTGTGTGCATACACAAGTGTACGTGTATGGCAGCGAAAGACATGTGAGTAAAGCCTATATTGATCATCATGAACAATAGCTGAAAGTGACAGGAAAGAGTAACGGCAAAGGTATCGATTTTGGAGGGTGTATCACAAACAATAGATTTTTAAGACCCTGACAAGGTGACATCTGTTTGCAACACTTGATCCATGGTAAAATATGCATACAGTAGGAAATGGGTTGTGGGCAGTGTAAAACCTCTAGGTGAGCACAGTCATTTTAACGTGATCTTTCACTGATTAACACCCAACCCAATACTGCTTCAGCGATTCTATCAATACTTTCCCTTTTACTTTGTGTTGTTGTACAATTCTCCATGGGGATTGTCACTCAAATCAATAGCTCCATATGTACTGGCTGGCTCTACCGGCAAACCTCCAGCCACTCTAAGCCCACCTCTGGTGTTTATTTTGACACATGCATGCATACACACATACATACAGTACACACACGAACGTGCACACATGAATGTGCAACCACACAAACGTGCACGGCACTGCACGCACACATAGGCTACATGCACGTACACATGCACACATAGTGTAAACAGTACTTCCAACTATGCTATTGATGATTCTGCCCCAGTTTCTGCCCAGGTTCTCAGCAGGGGTGTGTGGCCTATTTCCCCAACTGGGATCTGATTGGCCCACCTTGCCCTCCTGTCTTTCTAATAGGTCAAAAAGCAAAGAGCTGCTAGCCACAGACCTACAATCTGCTCATATGTTTCATCATAGCCACACTGACCTTGAAATAGTTCAGTTAAGTTTAGCTTGACTGATTCATCTCAATATTAGAGCACTTATTTTAACCACAGCATATGGTACTACTACTGTATGCACTGTAAATGACACGTAAGGAGATATGGGTGTATATCTAAAACAAGTGGAACGACAAGTGAAAATGCAGTAATGTAGTGGTGTTTTATTGTGTTAACATTATTATTATTATCATTAAATCATTATTACACAAGCTTGAGTGCTGTATTAGCACTCCAAGAAATGATTCAGCATCCAAGCGTCCCCAAAATCTTCAAACACCTGCCCCGGGAAGAATACGCTAAATTGTTCGAGTCTGACTGTGAAATTCTTCACCTGTCTAGCAGAAAATGTATATTCCTTATGTATAATTATTATTTTTTTCAATTGGAATCTCTCAATCCCTACTTGGGCCTGGTTTCGGCCAATGAGCAAGGCATGGTGGATTCATCCAGACTGGGTCAAACCACATGAGGCCTGGTCAGTGGAGTCTAAGCTATTTCCAACCCTCCCATGCCAGGCTAAAATGGACTCTGAACTCTGACTGAAGTGGCCCAGTGGCCACCGAGCCAACTGACCACAGGAAGCTCAAGGCTTTTGAGTGCTTTTGTTTTACTGTAATTATGGGTGGGAAAGAATGTGTGTGTGTGTGTGGGTGAGAGAGAGAGAGAGAGAGAGAGAGAGAGAGAGAGTCCAGGTTTCAAAGCTTTTATTGCCATATGCACTTACAATACAGCTGGTAACATTGCAGGCAGTGAAATTGTCCTTAGATCCATATTGGTAGAATAAAGTGCATAAAAGTAGCATCTGCTCAAGTGTGAGGCTGTAGACCTGTGCAGTCGATATAAATAAATACGTCTATATATGTAGCTCTATAATAAATAGCTCAGTCACATAAGTGGCTGCAGGAGTGGCGATTAAGTGGACAGTGAAGTACAAAGGTTGTGTGAGCTTTCTTTGACCAGCTGTTATGAGGATAGGATAACGGAGGTGTGTCCAACATTCTTTTTTGTAGGATGAACCAAAATTCACACAATTATTCATTGGCCAGGTTCAGCAACAAATACCATTAATATTAACAGGAGAAAAAGAAAACAAAAATACAAATAACAAAATAAAGGCTGTAACATCTCTCTCTGCCTACACACATCTGCATCTCTCCACTTCCTAATAAATAATAAAACAAAGGTGTCTCCTTTAATTGTTGTTGGGGTATTGGCCATGCGTACAGTACATGCCTTGAATTCGTCCTCTGCATTTAACCAGTGGTGGACAAAGTATATACTCGAGTAAACATTCAAGTAATCTAAGCCCAGTTCCGGAGACTAAATAATGAATAAAATAATTTTGACTAAAGGGGAGATACAAAGCAAAAGACACGAAGAAAAAGAGAGAGCAAGAGAGTGGAAGAAAAAAAGAAAGAAAGAAAGAATCAATGAATTAATAAGGAACTGGAGGTGGGGAAAAGTAAACTAAAGAAATGGGAGCGAAGAAGGAATGCAGAGAATGACTTGTCTCATGGCCAAAAGACTGTGGCCTGAGATTATGTTAGGTCAGAGGGAGCATGAAGAACCTGAGCAAAACATCTCTCTCGCTGGTTGATTATGTAACATCTCCATGGAGCGTGATAAAACAATTGGGCTGTAGTAGTTTAGATTGTTTATTGTTTAAGCATACATTTGTGACGGGTGGGAGTTTGTTGTGTCGCGTTTACGCTTGGATAGCATTGCTGCTTGGCATCATGGAATTTAAACAACTGACAAGAAAAACATGGTAGATCTTGCCAAGTTTTCCTTGTTCAGTAGAGCAGTGTACAGTATGTGTGTACAACTCATTGGTATACGCACAGTGTCACACAAAAGACAAGGAAGACAGATTATTATGACTAAATCCTATTATATATTACCTAAAAGCAGTGATGGAAAAAAGTACTCAAATGTTTTACTTAAGTAAAAGTATCAATACTGCAATGTAGAAGTACTCTGTTACAAGTAAAAGTCCAGAATTCTAGATATACTTGATTAAAAGTACAAAAGTATTGGCATCAAAATGTACTTAAAGTGCCAAAAGTAAAAGTACAAAAAAAAACGTCCTCATAGAAGCACCAGACTCATATCCACGCAGTGATATAGTCTGGCTACGCGAGGCTAGGACAGACGGGCGGACGGCCAACTTACGCACGCACGCCTATTACCCCTTCTGGGGCTTAGGCCGTCAACAAGGGTTCTCCAAGTATCTCGGCCCTGAGTCATCCTGTCCTGCTCCACCTCCAAGTCTTTATGCCTTAGGTGTTTCACGGCCATCCTCTGTTGGTTTTCCCTGGGGGGGGTTCCACTTAAGGGACTGTCTTGTGGTGTTCGCGGCTTGTTTACGGAGAGTATGGCATCTCCATCTCCAACGCCGTTGGAGGATCTCCTCCTCTGCTGGTTGGTACGTTGCCACAGTTCTTTGTTGCTGATGGTGTTAGGCCAACGGATCTGGAGCATTCGTATTTGACTTAAGTAAAAGTATCAATACTGCAATGTAGAAGTACTCTGTTACAAGTAAAAGTCCAGAATTCTAAATATACTTGATTAAAAGTACAAAAGTATTGGCATCAAAATGTACTTAAAGTGCCAAAAGTAAAAGTACTAAAATGTTTGAAAATAGCAGATCTACAAGCTCACAAGGAGGAGGAGGGACTAGGACAGGTGGGTGGCGCTAAGGTGGTGGAGGAGGTGCTAAGGTGAGAACCAGCCAGGTATACATAATGAACTGGAGGCGTGTCCACATAAAGACATCATTTTAACACTTTCTGTACACTTTTTAAAAAAAAATCTTCCTCCTAGTATAACCATAATACCTGATGATCATGTTTTAGGGCGGGGGGGGGGGATCACTGAAAATCACGGCACCCCGTCTTTAAGGTGTTTCTTAGATATCACATTGGGACGGATGGAAAGATGGGTAACCCAGAAACATAATGTGGTCACCGGTGGAGGCATAAAAATGACAAAGATAATAAAGATGATAAAGATAAAGGTTGATGAAGGCAGACAGGTCAACCAACATAACAAAAGCGAAAGTCCTCATGAGATTTCTCTATCCGCGCAGAGTGTTTTCAAAATGTGTGCAGGGACAGGGAGACAGCGGTATGTAACGAGACAAAAGGGGGCTCCCACATAAATGTCGCTATGATGTTTTTATTATAAACATTGAGTGCATGTAACGTATTTTATGACCGTCATTCATTCATCAAAGAAGGCAGCATTCGCTGCTTGCATCTCTCTATTTGCATTGAAATAAGTTAGATGAACTTAGAAGTAGGGTGGCTCTCCAACACGTCTTTAAAAACAGAACTGTAACACTATCACGTAATTGTGTCTCGAGGAGTCGGTTCCCGACTGCACAAGAGGGACACCATTCACTGCCAGAATCAGAAGTAAGGGCCTACGTAAAAGAAAAGGAAGGTAGGTGGTTTCTGTTTCATGATCAACAAGTTATGGTGCCCGAATGTGGAACCTATTTCTAAGGATTGTTCTACTGATCTAGAGCATCTCATAATCAGATGCTGTGTGATCATTGCAAAAAGACCAGGGCCGCTGTCCACCAGAGATATCTAGGGTGACTGGGTGTTAAAAATTCTAAAGGGTTTAACCACACAGGGCACCTGGCTCAGACAGCATCCCTGGCAAAGACATTGGCCAGGTCCCCAAGGTGTGCATGGATGAACTGGCAGATGTCTTCACAGACATTTTCAACTCCTCTCTGCTCCTGTCTGTTAGTCCCGGCATGTTTAAGACCATCATCGTCCCTGTCCCTAAGCTCTCTGCATAAACAACTACCGCCCGGTTGTATACCAGTCACCATAAAGAGCTTCAAGTGGCCAGCTCAAGACCACACACCTCCCCATACCTGACCTAACCCTCCACACTGCCCTCTTCAACCTGAGGAATACCTACAGTAACCTATGTGAGAATACTGTTAATGCAACAAGACAACAGCTCTTCTTCCACCAAAGCCTGAAGAGGCTTCAGCATGGACAGCTGCAAGTCTCCCTCTGGGTCTAGGACAGGGTCAAATTATTCGACTTTGTGCGGCTTGATTATTTGTTATATCTGTGCGTGGGGGCATACACATATTTCATTTTCTGGCCTACTCGGGAGCGATGCAAGTCTGGAATGATGCAAATGCATGCCCCACCCGGTTATGCAAAATCCGTTGTACCGGTTGCACCCGTCTGTCTGTGTCCCTTTTTTGTCCATAAATGAGATCTCTGTATCCGTCTGTCTGTCTTTCTGTCTGTCTGTCTGTCTGTCTGTGTCCATTTTATGACCATTTTATGAGCATACAGTATCAGTCGGATATATACTGTATCTATACAGACAGACAGACAGACAGACAGACAGACAGACACACACACACACACACACACACACACACGCAGACAGACTTTTTACTATTTTACTTTATTCTATTCTATTTTGCAACACATGCTATTTACACGTTTATTTAAATATTTATTTTTGCCCTCACTACTTAGCACTCAGTGGCCCAACTGCGTGAAGCAATCATCTAATGAGTTGGAGTGGAAATGATGTGAGGAAGCTGTGTTGTGGTAATGTGGGGCATGAAATCCTAGGCCAATGTTGTAGTTTGTCTGTACAGGTTAAACACTACAGAGGGGTAAACAAACAGTATGGCAGGCTAGTAATCAACCCAGCTTCAGCAAATAACATTAATCATGGGTGTAAAAGACCCAAAGCTCGACTGGCTATCTAAACCTGAGCCCAGACCCGCTGCAATGGTGTCCAAGCAGGACTCAAACTGAGTTGTTCAACCCAAGTGGTTCACAAGGTGAAGTAGGTCCAGAGGGTGAAGGAGATTCGATGAGAAGGGCTCTGTAGTTGCCGAAGCATCTGGGTTGTAAGGCCAGATACCCTGGCTTGAGGTTTGAGAATCGTCATTGTTGCATCTGATCTAACTCCAAGATTCCCTTGCCTTTTATATTGTTGGCTTCAGTGCTTGTGTCATCCCAGGAACTGGCGGTGGTATCCGTTACGTAGGCTGGCAAGTACAGTATGATATGAAAGCCTTCTTTACAATGGGTGTGTTAGGTCTGTCAATGTGCAAGCATAAACAGTATTGTCAGTGCTTGTACATTAGCACACCTAAATCTAACACATTATTTATTACTAAAGGTTCGGGGCGCTATGCGGCCCTCACATCTAGAGTTCGGGCCAGTACACAGCCCTCACACCTACGTCGCACCGAATACAAAATTGTATACAAAGACATAAAGGCACAATTTAAATACCGAAGTATACACAGTATCAAAAATAGAGAGGCATAATAAACCCTTATTTGCATCTTTTTTTTAATAAGAAGAAAATAAAATCACACCCCGTGTGAAGAGAGTGGTGCCTTTGATGAGCCCTGTATCGTATTGATGTTGTCATCAATGTTTGTTTATTGGACAGACATACATACATACATACGGACACGGACAAAGCCAGATATAGGAGTGGTTGGCACCACTCAAAAACAACTCATTGCACTGACAGGTGTAACAAATTCTAACTCTATTGATGCACTATTCTTCTGATTTAAAAACAAAATTCATTTATAAAAAACAGCCAAGCAACAACTCTTCATTGAGCCCTTTAGGGTGTTCGGTTTGTAAGGTGTGTATCTACCAAGCATTTCTCTGTAAAAGACTCGATCCCGCCTCATTTTAAAGCCTGTATTCCATGGAACCTTAAAGAGCAGGCTTCATGTCCCACCGCATTAAAATGTCTAGCCACTGGCCATTTCTCATCCTTGTTTCTAATATTACTGTTATGTTCTGAAATCCTAACTTTAAGTTCTCTTTTGGTTTTACCCACATAACACAGGCCACAAGGGCACTTTAACAGATTGTTTATGGTTATGTATGAGTCATAGTGACATGCCCATATACCGTATGGGGGTTTCGGGTATGTTTATGGTTATGTCTGAGTCATAGTGACATGCCCATATACCGTATGGGGGTTTCGGGTATGTTTATGGTTATGTCTGAGTCATAGTGACATGCCCATATACCGTATGGGTCGTATCGGGTATGTTTATGGTTATGTCTGAGTCACAGTGACGTGGCTGTGGTCCTGCCTATATATGGGCATATGGGGTTTGTTTATGGTTATGTCTGACTCTGAGTCAGAGTGATGTGGCCGTGCCCGCCCTCCCATTATCCAATTTTAATATTATAGGATTAATTGTATTAGCTGCAGCTGTGTTGCTTACATCACAGTTCACCATAAGGTCAGCCTTATGCAGCCTGTTGTTATTAACTTGACCTGGAAAACATGGATCAGTAGGTTCTGTGGAGCGAACATGGCGTATTAGGCAGGGCATTGTATTTTGAGAACAGATTTTTCTTTTTGATGAGACAGAGGATAATTCCCACAAATTACATGTGACAAGTTCATTTTCATGGGCTCAGTTTGAAAATGAAACCATCCACGCATCCTGCTCTAACACACACGCGCGCGTGTGTGCGTGTGTGCGTGTGTGTGCGTGTGTGTGTGTGTGTGTGTGTGCGCGTGTGTGCGTGTGTTGTTCCCTCATTAAAGTCTTTTTTATTGTACCTATGGATGAGGTTTGTTGGGGAAAGCTGGGTCAATGCTGGGTCTTCCATGTGTGGAACAAGGAAAAAAAAGAACCCTATATACTTACTGACCGGGGTTACCCAGGGGTCTATACAAATCTCCGTGGGGAGAGAGTTCCAGAGGGCAGGGGCTGCCACACTGAAAGCTTTATTGCAGAGAGTCCACCTATTGCTTACATCAAATCTCTTAAGAAAATAGCTAGTCTACGTGCTCACAACACATGGCGTTGGGATGAGTTATTATGATCTTGTATATTCTTGCTGAAGGTTTGCCCCAGATTAGGGACATTAGGGTTCATGTTAAAGGGCAGAACAATCAAGCAGAGTATAATACAATAACTTTATTTCAAAACAAAGGTTACAAAGTGCTTATAACCACAAGTATGTCCTCTCCTCCTGTCTTCTGTCGGCAAACTTCCCTCTCTGTTATAGGCTTTCACTTTCACAGAACAGCAATCTTCAAAGAAAGGATGTAAAAGAGAATATCTCAGTTCAAGAATTCACTTCATATATGAGTCCTGGGTGCAAAAACTATGGGATTGTAGTATGGAAGAAATCACACATACCTTAAAATTACAGAAATAAAAATGTAGGAAATTATGGTCCCCTGCTATGCAAATAATGATCTAAAGATAAAAAGATTAAGATTTTAGGCAAATTTGCCTAACAATGCCAAAGCCACATATCTTATCTTATCTAATGGAATGTCACCACAAAAAGCCTGAAGGTACTTCTGACACAGTAGGGTAGGTCTCCTACCGGATACTCTGCCAGTCATCAAATTATTGGCTTAGGAATGCGACAAAAACAAACAAAAAAATATCCATGAATTCAAGTCTCCATGGGGTGTGGAATTGATGGAAAATATGTCATTTGGTGGGTGAACTATCCCTGCTATTTTTGAAAATAATCGTGACAATGTGTGCAAATCTTTGAATATATCTTTTTTAAAGCCAACATTTTGTCCCAGGGACACCCAGAAGCAAAGACTTGAGTTGTTTGCTTTTAAAATATATACATTCAAAGATTTGCACACATTTTCACGATCCTTTTTCTAAAATAGCAGATCTACAAGCTCATAGGGCGGCAGGTGAGAGGTGGGTGTTCTCTGTGGTCCTTGCCCTGGGTGGTGGTTTTATCAGTGTGAGGGGTCGGGGGTCAGAGGTTAAGGGAGTAAGAGTGTCAGAGTGAGAAAAGAGGGTTGGCCGGCTGACAAATTAGGGCATCAGTGAAGACAACAGATGATGAATGGAGGCCTAGATAGAGGAGTGTGTGTGGGGGGGGGGGTCAGAGATAGTGAGAGGTAGATAATGACAAAGAGAGAGTAAAAGAAAGAGCTGCAGGGAGGGAGAGGACGTGAATAGTGAAGAGCAGTGGCGGAGAAAGTACTCACGTTTGTTACTTAAGTAAAAGTATCAATACTGCAATGTAGAAATACTCTGTAAGGGCGCGCTCCCACCGCACTTTTATTTTACCTCTGGGTCGGAATCTGCCAATGCTTTGTCAATGCAAATATGTGGATTCTTGGAATAAATCCGCAAGACCAGGAATCCACGCATTTGCATTGACAAAGCATTGGCAGATTCTGCCCCAGAGGTAAAATAAAAGTGCGGTGGGAGTGCGCCCTTACAGGTAAAAGTCCGGAATTCAAAATGTACTTGAGTAAAAGTACAAAAGTTCGGCTATTTTCAAATGGCCGAAATGTATATACAGTAGGGCTGAAGTGGTTAGTGTGTGTTTTGTAATAATAATCAGAATCTACAAAGTAACTGGTAAAAGTTTTCAAATAATTGTAGCGGAGTAAAAGTATAATATTTGCCTCTGAGATGTAGTGGAGTTATAGTAAAATCATTGGATATTGGAAATACTCAAGTAAAGTACAAATATCTGAAAATTGTACTTAAGTATTGTACTTAAGTATAGTACTCGAGTAAATGTACTTAGTTGCTTTACACCACTGGTGAAGAGGAGAAGGGAGGGTCAGAGCAACATCAGTGTTTATCCGACACACTTTTGTGCTGTGAATTATTAGAGCATGGAATGATGCCTCCATTACAGTGTAATCCAGGTTGTTTTAAAAGTAATGAAGGCAGACCTCCTCACTTCAATGACCAGAGCAGGGTCGCTCCATGATTATGTCACTCGAAAGCTCTAAGAGGGATACGTCACTCAAGCCACAGGAGCCCAGGATCCCAGAAGTGGAGCCATTATAGAGGAATGGCCACACAGCTGGTATTTATAGAACCATGCTGGTCTAATAACTACCCGCATCGCTGTACACCCACATGGAAAACATCAGGACTAATGTTGATCTCTGTAATTACACACACACACACACACACACAAATGCACGCACGCACACATGCACACGCATGCATGCACACATGCGCGCGCACGCACACGCACACGCACACACACACACACACACACACACACACACACACACACACACACACACACACACACACGCTGTACCCTAAAAACAACGAACGCTTTTTGATTCCATCATTGTAATGTGTTGCTATTCAAATATGCATGAGATACAGCTAAGTTAAGCCACAAATAAATAAATAAAAATAAAAGGATGGAAAGAATCTGTAATCAGCGTTCCTTTCCATACCGTGTTATAAATAGTGATCCTTGGATTAATGTAGCAAAATGCAGAATGTGTCACACTATTGCCACTTTAATAACTGTACATAATTACTCTTCTAATTCTAATTAAGCTTACAGGACATTCTGATGTCATTCCAAAACAGTGAGACACTTACAGTATGCCACCATCACTATTTCCATGTGTCTTGGCTAACTCCCTCCCAACAACAACCGTAGCTACAGTAGCTATATCACCAGTGGTGGACAAAGAACTCAACCCCAGTACTTGAGACAAAGTATAGACCAGTGGTTCTCAAACTTTTTCACGTCAAGGACCCCCAAATTGATAAACATTTGGCCGCGGACCCCCACCTGAAAATGTGTTGTGCCAGGGAAGGACCCCCAGAAGCAAAGATTTGTGTTAAAAATGTTTTCATGTCAAGGACCCCCAAAATTATATGTATTTGGCCGTCAACCCCCGTCTCAAAATATGTTGTTCCAGGGACCCCCAAAAGCAAAGATTTGAGTTAAAGATGTTCGCTTTAAAAAAATATATATATGTTCAAAGATTTACACAAATGTTCACGAAGTGACGCTCTATGAGCTTGTATATCTGCTATTTTTGAATAGCCAAAGAAATCTAAAATGACACAGACACTTTCCCGGTCCTGATGGTTTAACTGAACAATCTGAACTCTGCCTTGATATGACAGCCTGTCTCATCAGATAGTGGCATCCTAGCCACCAAACATACTGTAAAAGTAAAATCTAGGTCTGGTGATTTGGTGCATTTGGTCACTATGGAGTAGACCTACTCATTGGAACAACTTACCTACTGACCTGAGAACTGCGGAAAAAACCTTGTCCTCTTTTAACACTTAAAGGACAACTTTGGTTTTTTACAACCAAGGTTTATATTTTAGCTTGTAATTAAAGTAAATAAATGATGAGTGTCATTTTTTTTTCATTTACTGCTTTCTATAGTTTTAGCATTTTTTGCGATATTTTTTACAGTGGGCGGGGGCATTCTGTCCGGTGGCTAAATATGCCTTTTTTACACAATAAAAAAGGTCCGGCTGTCTGAGATGGCCAGATGTGAGTTATTGGGGGCTAGAAGAGCTACTGTAAATAATAATAAAGAAAACGCCGGGTTAATGTGTTAAAAAAAATGCATATTTAGCCACCGGACAGAATGCCCCCGCCCACTGTGAAAACACTGTAAAAAAGATTGTGAAAATTGCTAAAACTATAGAAAGCAGTAAATTTTAAATTTTTAACACTCATCTTTTATTTACTTTAATTACAATCTAAAACATAAACATTGGTTGTAAAAAAACAAAGTTG
>NC_139955.1:17102307-17159807 GCF_963454915.1 Gymnoscopelus microlampas | reverse complement strand
CTGCAATGTAGAAGTACTCCGTTACAAGTAAAAGTCTGGAATTAAAAATTAAAAACTTGAGTAAAAGTACAAAAGTATTGGTATCAAAATGTACTTAAAGTACTAAAAGTAAAAGTACTAAAATGTTTGAAATTAGCGATGCGACGCGTTGTGGGCTTGTAGATCGACTATTTTCAAATAGCCTAGGTATAAAATAGGGCTGAAGTGGTTATTGTTTGTTTTATAATATAATAATTTATATCTGCAAAGTAACTAGTTTTCAAATAATTGTAGTGGAGCAAAACAGTAAAAATTCATACATTTTTGACTTAAGTACAGTACTTGAGTAAATGTACTTAGTTACTTTACACCACTGGTATTGTATTTGTATTGTATTGTATTATGTGTATACCCCCAAACAGCTCTCCCCTGCTCGTCATAGCCATCTGACCAGCCGTCAGCTGGGTGAAGCAATTCTCTCTCTCTCCCCAGGGACCAGAAAATACTCCCTTTCCCACACAGCAGTCCGAATCTCAAGGTGCCTCATCACACCATGTGAAGTGATGTACACACACACACACACACACACACACACACACACACACACACACACACACACACACACACACACACACACACACACACACACACACACACACACACACACACACACACACACAGCACTCTTCATAACTACTGCATTTTCTACTCTGTAAGGATGGGCCAGAGTCATTTGTTGATGCATCTCTGCGTGTCCTCCTCCTATGTGGAACAAAGGCCTGGTCCGCAGAGACCCCCCCCCCACACACACACACACACACACACACACACACACACCTCCTCTCCCCCCTGCCCCCACCTCCTCTCTCCTACCCCCACCTCCCCTGACCTAGTTTACCTGATTGATTTCTTCACAGTTGGCCACTTGTATAACACCGAACACCCAACCATGAGTGCGTCCGTGTCCGTGTCCGTGTGCGTGTGTCTGTGTGTGTGTGTGTGTGTGTGTGTGTGTGTGTGTGTGTGTGTGTGTGTGTGTGTGTGTGTGTGTGTGTGTGGCGGTCAGGGTGTGTATGCTGTTGATACATCAAGAGTTTGGTTTTATGTCCGTTAAAACTTGTGTGAAAGACGGTTGAGCCAACTGGAACATAAAGTCAAAGAAACAGACTGATGTGTCTCATTGCTTTAATTCTCACAACTTTCTGGAACTCACAACCCCTCTCTTTTCTCTCTCTCTCTCCCTCTCTCTCTCTCTCTCTCTCTCTCTCTGGAAGTAGCAGCATCAGGTCAAGTGGGTCCATACCTTGACTGCAAATGGAGTTTGCAGTCAAGACAAAGCCTTCCTTTGTCATTTCTGCTCTGTGCTAGAATCAGCAAGCATGGATCACAACCCTGTACCACACTTCATCTGCTGCTGCAGTGGTTTTCTTCTAGGGTGTGGAGAAGCATACAGGCTTTTTCAGGCAACTCTGTTTCCCATGCTGTTTTCTTCTCTCTAAGTAACCTCAGCACAGTCCATCTGCGTCTCCCACACACACACACACACACACACACACACACACACACACACACACACACACACACACACACACACACACACACACACACACACACACACACACACACACACACACACACACACACACACACTCTCTCTCAGTGTACTGCCAGTACCTCTACTAACTAACACCCCTCCATGTCCCTTTGGCCTTGCAAAGTATTTTTGTTTCACATGACTGCATCATTTCTGAAACGGACTCTGTGTCATATATTCTCTCTCTCTCTCTCTCTTCTCCCCCCGATTCCCCCATTTGAATTAAACCCACATACAGATCTGTTTCGCTGATGATAATAACATCCATGATTTATGTTTTCTTCTTGCCCTTTAAAACCGTTATTAAATTAAATTAAATAATTATAAAAGAAGCAACTACAACAGACATATTGTATGACTTCAGTGTATATTACCAAAACATCAGATCTGGCCATACTAAACTCAGAGACTGCAACTAGTTACTGGCAAGGCTAAAATGATCGAGAATGGGGAAAACATTGACATCTCAAACTACTGCTGATGTGCAAGATTGTTTTTATTTTATATTTGACCAATTACTGTACCAATAAAGCTTTCAAATTACCTCATATGCAACAGCCCAATAACTCTACCCAATACAACAAGGCTGACATATCCACTTATCCACAGAAACGTGTATTTTGTGGTTTTACAGGGAGGTGAGTGGTTGTCAAACAATGTGTACAATATGCCAGACATACTGTAGAAACAATCACAGAAACATACACTATTGTCACTACATGATACACAAGAACTCAGTGAAGCAACAGGGTATACTTTGGTCTTTGACCACGATATCAAACAGGACAAAATATGTTGATTTAACATGAATTGAACTTTCCTTTCTGGTCCTGATTACAGGCTTACAGGAAAGTGGCAGGTACATAGATATATAGAATCACCCCCTCATCAACCCTACTTAAACTCAGTTTATACCCGGAGAATATTAGTGCTCATATGAACAGATGGAGGCCTGTCTCACCCTGACAATAGGGAGTGCTTGTAGTGTAAATTAAGCTGTGTTTCTCTCCGTCTTTGCTTGTCTCTCAGTTCTGCATCCCAGACTTGGAGTCACGGTGCCCAGATTAGCGCTGGCTCGTGTTGCTATAGCCTCTGTGGCAGTGTTGCAGTGCTGAGGGGGTTTGTGTGGCGTTTTTACTGCCTAAAAACCACAGATCACTGGCCAGGGTTTCCCCACTCTACTGGCACCCTTTACATTAGTGTGATCTCACACACTTATGAACATGAGCCCACATGCACATGCTTTCAAACACGTGCACGCACGCACGCACGCACGCACGCACACAGAGGAAAATGAGCAGTCCCTTTTATTCTTTTTTGAAACATACACATTATTTTTCATGAGCAGTTCATTTTCTCAATCATTGCTACATTGGTCTTCCGTACTCCTGGTCTCGACTCTATAAAGCTCTTCCATTAGCTTTTTTTTTCTCTCTTTCTCTCCAGCTGCGACATTTACGGTAATACCAAGGAAATATATGTCTCTAAAGAGAGATCTAGTCTCTTTATGGCCCGGGCATATTACTCTAACTCATTCTAAGTGGCTCAACGAGGAGCACAAATGGACTAATGTTGGGTGAAAAGGGACAGAGTCCCAGCAGATTTATCACGCAGGGGCCAGGCCACTACATGTCTTCTTTTACTCTCTGTCTACTGACAACACCAATACGGGCCATTTATTTAACAGGATTATAGGAGATAAGAACACTTTTCTGGCCAGCGAAGGCAGTGCCACACAGAAATCCTCCCTTGTCCCACAGCCGTGAGCTAATGCAAAGCGCTAACCACTAAGGCTAACCTCCGGAGCATCCAGAGGAGCTCTAGGCTGGGTGATTTATCTCATCCTCTGTCTGCCACTATATGGGATGAGAGGCGGACATGCAGCCATGGAGACATCACCGTGTATCCATTTAAATGAGAGAAAAGGGAAATAAATCTGCTCAGCCGCAGACTGAGCACACACTTTGTGACATTAACAGTTTTATTCTGGTTTACGCTTGGAGAAAAAGCAGTCGTGGTGCCGGTCGTTTTTTACAAGGGAATAAAGTCGTCGGGACGCTTATATTTGCGATTTACAACGTGTATGAAACGTTTTATTGATTATTTTACTGTTCCTGCTGTATCCATCCACGCGTCTATAGCTGAGGCAGTCTAATGAGAGGGCCAGGCCCTAATGAGAACAGCCTCATGGTAGCTGCCAACTGGCTCATCTCAACAATGACCACAACTAAATATAGGTATTGAAAAATAGACGTGTCAATGTCCTCCGCGCGCGCACACACACACGCACGCACGCACAGGCATGCATGCATGCATGCACGCACACACACACACACACACACACACACACACACACACACACACACAACATTTTTACCACTACATCTCAGAGGCAAATATTGTACTTTTACTCCACTACAATTATTTGAGAACGTACTTGAAGTTACTAGTTAATTACCCACTTTAAAACATCAATTACAAACTTCAGCCCTGAAGTAGATCTGCTATTTTCAAAAGATTTTTATACATACATTTGAAGATTTGTAAAAATGGGACATTCTACATAATGAGTACTTTCTACCTTTGGTACTTTAAATACGTTTTGATACCAATACTTTTGTACTTTTAAGCCAAGTAAATAAGTAACAGAGTATATTCTACATTGCAGTATTGATACTTTTACTTAAGTAAAAAATGTGAGTACTTTTTCCATCATCAATTCTTTCTCCATTGCACTTGCCGAAAGGAATAGATCTGTATATCAGTTCTAGTCGGCAAGCGGCACCATCATGCGACAGAGCATAAATCAGGCATGAGTCTGCAGTTCCTTATAGGTCCATATTGGGGCGTGGTAGCACAATGTAAACCTATGGCGTAGGGGGACAAGATGTTCCATCTCTGACATTATCAAAGATCAGGGAGCTCTAAAAGGTCACTGTTGCCATATTCTCATCCTCTGCAGTATTGACACTTGGCATTTCCCTGATCTTTTGTTCTAATTAAAAAAGAAAGAAAAACAGTTGCCAGACGCAAGCTTCCAGTAAAAGTTAGTGCGCTCTCTGCCTTTGACTATGTGTGTTTACAATTCCATGTCAACACGATATTCTGATAAACTCTTAATTCCTCTCAGCAACTTCTTCTCTTTCTCTTTCTGGAAATGAGCCAAACTTAAAGGACGACTTCACCCATTTTCAACCTATTTTCATATGATTGGTCCTCACTAATGCTGATTAAAATATGGTAAAATCTTTGTCTAGTCCGTCCTGTCTGTGTCTCAGAGGAGGGCTGTGGACAGTTCAGAAACCCGCCTACCAGTGACATCATCGATGGGGAATCCAAGCTAATAGAAACTGCAGGCTTTCTATTCCTGGAAAGTTTGCATGCTATAATGGAAGCCATTGTTCTCGCGTTAATAAAAATAAAATAAAATTGTTAATCCTGTTTTTTTTTTTTTAAAGTCTAATGATGTCACTGGTAGGCGGGTTTCTGTAGTGTCCACAGCCCTCCTCAGACACAGACAGAGTGAGAAGAAATTGTACCATTTTATCATGAACATTAGTGAGGACCAATTCTATGATGATACGTTGAAAATGGCTCAAGTCGTCCTTTAATTCAACACAGAAGAATTCCTGGAATTCGAGGGGAGACCATCAAATGACAGGGAAGAACAGGCTTGGTGGTGTACAATCTCTATCCTCGTGCTCATTTGACCATCGTTCAATATGTTAGCTCCTTCAAAACGTTTCAGCAAGTCACAAGAGCTCAAATGATCTACTGTTATAAGTAGGGGTGTAGTGGCTGTTGGAAGCTGGGTATCGGCGTTTGACCACTTGTTTTTAGCAATGTTGATGACTACCCCGCAAACAGAGTTTGTGCAGACTCTAATAATAGTGTGGTAATACTTTAGTAACATTATAATAGCACTGTGATTACGTTATAATATCACTATGAAAACACTGGAATAACTAAGTACTGTATAATATATATCAGTGGTTCTCAAACTTTTTAATGTCAAGGACCCCCAAATTGACAATTATTAGCCTGTGGACCCCCATTTGAAAAGATATACCAGGGACCCCCATAAGAGAAGATTTTTTCAGCTCTAGCAGTGATTCTCAACCATTGTAATTTCAAGGACCCCCAGTTTGACATGCATTAGGCTACGGACCCCAATTTTCAAATTTCTATTACTGGGACTCCAATTATATTGTAAAATCAATGTTAATTTAACTCTGAGAGTGTTCAAATGGAACCAAATGGGCCTGTTAGATTTGGTTCCTAACTATCCGTCATTTAGCTGGGGACCCCCTGGAACTCCCTCAAGGACCCCTGGGGGTCCCTGGACCCCACTTTGAGAACCAGTGATATATATAACTATAGTGACAGTAGTGAGGTCGCAATGATATTGTAGTAACAATAAAACACAGTAGTTATTGGTTTGTTATTTCATCATTTTTGTCTCTCTGTTTATGTCTCTCCCTGTCTGTTCTCTCCGTCTCTACCTCTCTTTTATTTTCCTGGGAGAAAGGAGTTTGTGAGACACTTGACTGGATGATGCCAGACAGTGTCCTTACAAAACCCCACAATTCTCTACATATAACAGGGACAGTTGGATGGAAGGAGAGAGAGAGAGAGAGAAAGAGACAGAGATAATGTCCACAAGTATGAAAGGAATGTAGACTCACTATAATAACAATACCTCAGATGTATATAGTGGTTTGTTTTCTAAGTACTCTAAGTCCCTTTACACCAGAAAAAAGAGAAATAACTACTATAATAGACACTATAATCTAGTGGACACGTTGTAGTCTACACTCTAGTTGACTAGTCTCAGCTCTCTGCTTGCCCAAGCAGTACAGGTTTGTAAGAATCAATAAAACATATGTCCAAAATCACCAAATGTACCCTTTGAAACGTGAATTCACTATTGGGGACAAATATCCAACTCCCTTTAACACGGTTCAAGTCCGTGTCCTCACACTCAGCCAATCAGAGTCAACCATGCAGGGCTGCTCAATAGAAGCAAATCACGGCAGGCGATGGAGTTCCAGCCAATGACTGCAGCGAGTGTGTCTCCCACACAGTGGTGGAAAGTAACTAAGTACATTTACTTAGTTAAGTACCGTACTTAAGTACAATTTTGAGGTACTTTACTACACAATTGTCTACACTTTTGCTTCTACTCCACTACATCTCAGAGGCAAATGTTGTACTTTTACTCCACTACAATTATTTGAAAACATTAGTTACTAGTTACTTTGCAGATATACATATATTACATTATAAAACATACATTAACCACTTTAGCCCTATTTTATACCTAGGCTATTTTCAAACATTTCAGTACTTTTACTTTTGGTACTTTAAGTACATTTGGATACCAATACTATTGTACTTTTACTCAAGTAAATTTTGAATTCCGGACTTTTACTTGTAACATAGAGTACTTCTACATTGCAGTAGTGATACTTTTACTTAAGTAAAACATTTGAGTACTTTTTCCACCACTGCTCGCACAGCCGCTATGGTAAGTGCTCTTCAGCCGTGATTCTATATGGGGTCACAGGGCACAGTGCAGAGACATACAGTACTCTGAGTGTGATGAGATAAAAAAGCATGAATGACTTTTTCCAAGGTCTGCAGATGACAAGAATGACTTGATTCTGGCAATATTTCTCAAGTGCAGTAAAGCATGATGGTACATCCCTTGCCACTTGACGATTGAAGGAGAGGTCAGAGTAAAAAAAAAACACACACGAATTAGGGGCCACATCATAGACATATAAAGGTAGACGCCTCCATCGGCTCTGAGGCGTGCGTATCTCGGCCGTGCTTCCACTTCCTTCCGCTTCAGCAGGGCAAGCTGGAAACTTCCGTGTGCGTCACAGAAGGGGGGCGTTCGGTAGGCCAATCAGAGGCAGGTGGGGCGGGTCTTTTCTTAAGAGGCAGCCGCGCAGCAAATAGTCAGTTAGACGCGCTGTGATTGGCCAGTAGTCAACGCGCTGTTATTGGCCAGTAGTGAAGTAGCCCTGCGGAAGAGCCTTGTATTGAGATACCAGTCGCTCCAATGAACTGCAGAGGCCAATGAGGTATCTAGGTTTCTATATCTATGGGCCACATTGTCAGACGATCTGCCAAGGTGTGGCTGGAATGAGAGGATGAATTTGGGGGAGGGGGGGGGGGGGGGGCAAATAGGAGGATCTCAGATTGTACCTGTTTAGCAGAGACACAACAGCACATGGGACATATTTCCCACATCACTGGGTTTAGTTTAATACAGCTGTGTGTCATCTGCATAAAAAGTTTAATGGCTGTTGTGATTATGAATAATTATGAAGCAAAGGGAAGCAAAGAAATTGAAATCGATGAAGGATGCAAAATTGGTCCCAGAGGAAACACTACAGAAATAGGGGACCCGAGAGGATAACTCCTCCCCATTTATCACCGGAAAGCTACTATCGGTGAGGTAGGAGTGAAACCAATCAAGTGGCATTGCTGATGCCGACCCGTGTTTCCAGACAGTTGATTAAAATGGAAAGGTCAACAATGTCCAAAGCAGAGCTAAGGTCAAGGAGGATTCAAATAGAGAAGTCTCCAGAATCCACGGTATAATACTGTAAATCATTGGTGAATTCAATACTGTTATCAATCACAAAAACACTGAAGGAAATCAATTGAGTGGACTCAATACAGATTTGCCCGCCAGGAGACGTCCACCCCTAGCCTGGCTCCACCCCCTGAATCACTAGCCTCACATTCAGGGTCTGGTGACGCTGTCGAAGGCGGGGTTTTCTCGGTTGAAAATCTGTACGGCTGTGCGAGATCGGGATAATCCAGTATGAACCAATCGCCAAAGAGTCCAACTTTGGCCACGTCCCCATCTCAGAAAACGGCGGCACTGAGAGGGCTTTCAGACTGAATAATGGAGTGAAACGAAATGAAAATTCAGGCTGAGTGTCAGGCTAGTCCAGCCCCCTTTTCTCTGACCAGGTGAGTGGCACATATATGAAAATGAATATGCCAACTCCAAACAGCTCCAAAGACACGATGCCAGCACTATCTGACCACACCGATTACGAAAACAGAAGTTAAAAGAGGGGGACTTTATTCGGCAATACAGATTTGCCTGGCAGGAACTGCCCCTCCTTAACTTCTGTTTTTGAGTTGGCCAGTGGTGGAAAAAGTACTCAAATGTTTTACTTAAGTAAAAGTATCAATGCTGCAATGTAGAAGTACTCCGTTACAAGTTAAAGTCCAGAATTCAAAATTTACTTGCGTAAAAGTACCAAAAGTAAAAGTACTAAATGTTTGAAAATAGCAGATCTATCGCGACGCGTTGTGAGCTTGTAGATCGGCTATTTTCAAATAGCCTATGTATAAAATAGGGCTAAAGTGGTTAATGTATGTTTTATAATATAATAATTTATATCTGCAAAGTAACTAAAGTTTTCAAATAATTGCAGTGGAGTAAAAGTACAATATTTGTCTCTGAGATGAAGTGGAGTAGAAGTAAAAGTCCTGAAAATTGAAAATACTCCAGTAAAGTAAAAGTACCTCAAAATTGTACTTAAGTACAGTACTTGAGTAAATGTATACTTAGTTACTTTACACCACTGCAAACACTAGCCCTCGGCTGCAGTGAGTGGGATTCCACGGTTCCATATCCTGAAGGGATGGGTCCTTCTGATTGGTTGCGAGGCCGTTTCGGTTTCAGACTGAAACCTCAAAATAAAATGACCAAAACATTTCACTACAACTTTAAGGAGATAAGACAGCAAACTATTTGGGCCTATATATAGTGCAATATCTCCTTCAGGAATCTGGTAGGAATAATGTCCAATGGGCAGTCGTATAAATCTGCAAAATATGAGTGAGTGGAGCAGGGACAATGGGACACATGGGATCAGGACAATCTGCAGCCTTATCATCTCTTATCTGATTTGTAGAACTAGAAATGTAGTATGTACTGTATGTCTCTGCCAACCAGCTGCAGTTTACATCGGTTTCTGTCTAGAAGGATACAGTGAAGTGAATGAAGACTTGAAAAGGAATTTAATGAATGTGTTTTGTAAGGTCAGAGTCTCCTTGATCTTTGACCACCTACTTCTAATGGACGGACCGACCGACAGATGCATGGATGTCTGTACAACCCAAAAAACGGATTACTCGTAGCTGAAGATGCAGTGGGCTGATCCCTGAGTCAACAGCCCGACAGTGCACACTAGGGTTGTTGTGACAGGCAGTCAGATTGGAGAAGGAAGAACTTATAGCATCCTTAATAGAAGACTGATAAGCAGATATAATTATTCTCAGAAACATACAGTACAATGTACACTACAGTGTATAGACACCTACTGTATACAGACCACTGTCATATGCCTACCTATACCTACCCCCACACACACACACACACACACACACACACACACACACACACACACACACACACACACACACACACACACACACACACACACACACACACACACACACACACACACACACACACACAGTATAGACTGTGTTCCCCTCATATCTGCACTGTGCCCTCACACAAAATGATCCCACTACATAGCTGGGAGATTAATTTGATACACACAAGCTCAACTGTAGAGTGCTGTAGTCCTAATAGGAAACTGCTTGTGTGCTGTGTAGTCAGCGTTTGTATTTTATAGTCATTTATTAAATGAATCTGACTGTTAACATAAAATCACTTGTAAGTGCATCAGCGTATCACTTTACTGTGATCACAGAAACTAGACCGCTGCATATTTACAAAGGCTAATTCAATGAAAGCCGATGAGAGTAGCAAATAGGATGCTAATGGAATTTAATCAACATGCATTCACACAAAGAGCCTACATTTCATTGACACACTTGTTTGGATAAAAGGAACGGCCACACAATAATTTTGTACACATTCTTTTAACTCTGAAGAGAGTGCAAATGGAACCAAATGGACTGCACCAGTGGTGGAAAAAGTACTCAAATGTTTTACTTTACTTTAGTAAAAGTATCAATACTGCAATGTAGAAGTCCGGAATTCAAAATGTAATTGAGTAAAAGTACAAAAGTATTGGTATCCAAATGTACTTAAAGTACCAAAAGTAAAAGTACTAAAATGTTTGAAAATAGCAGATCTACAAGCTCACAACGCGTCGCGACATGTATAGAATAGGGCTAAAGAGGTTAACATATGTTTTATAATGTAATAATTTATATCTGCAAAGTAACTAGTAACTAAAGTTTTCAAATAATTGTAGTGGAGTACAATATTTTCCTCTGAGATGTAGTGGAGTAGAAGCATTTTGTAATGTCACAAGGTTTCTTGTTCAAATCAAAATCTACCCTCTAATAATAAAACAAATGTATTATATGTGGTGAACAATGTTATGTAGAATCAGGACCAAGGAGCATTCAGGGTGAATGATGGGGCCATGCTTTTTTAATTGGTCTATGTTTCATGGTCACAGCAAATGGAATCTGGCTACTGTACCTGTCATTCAAACGAACCATCACAACTTTGCCAAGCCACGAAAAGCTATGAAGCTCCCACATTTTGTGGTTTGTGTGTCACGCTTTAGACTGGAAATAGGAGCATTGCAGCAGCTATGGGAACTGTGAACAAAATGACTAAACCATGGCTTTATGAGTTAAGAGATTTGCAGTGTTTGGGTCCCCTGGTAGCTCATTGACCTCATAACCACAACGAGCTGGGTTTGATTCCTGCTTTCAGGACCTGTTAGGAGAGGAGGAGGGAGGAGGGGGGGAGAGAGAGAGAGAGAGAGAGAGAGAGAGAGAGAGAGAGAGAGAGAGAGAGAGAGACAGACTGTACAGACTGTATAAGCTTCTCCCAGCTTTGGTCCAGGGACAGATATAGATCGAATTGATTGATTGATGGATTGATTTACTATATATAGCGTGTATATAAGACTATACACTGCATACTGTATAAAGTTGCGGTCAGAGTAAATTATTTCAATTGATAAGGTCACGACTCAATCTAAATACCCTACTGGTTTTTGCAAATAGCTGTCATCATGGCTGGGCGATGCACTAGTGAAGGAGAGGGCCACTGATTCCATATAGGGGGGACACTAGAGAGAGTCACACATGGGGAGGCATGCACACGAGAGACAACAATGAGAGCATTGGTGAGACTGACTGGAAAAGGGAGTCACACATTGATTAAAACAAGTGAAGAGACATAACAGAGTTAGAGAGTCATTGCCTGGATGAATTATATGTGAGAGAAGCACATCCATACTGCCAGTTTAGACTGTGACAACACATGGATGTGGAAAGAACCTTGGACTTCCGGTTTCCCCCCATTTTGCAGTAACGTTTGTGTGTTAGTTATTGTCCGCATGTTAAAAACTGTTAAAAATAATGCAACGATAATGGAGTGTCGATTGGAGTGCTGGCCGAGAAGGAGCTCTAGATGCCAACGAGAGATGGCGAACGTCTATGTCTATCTATGACAACTCTGCACAAAGGTATGCCTGCACTTACACTGATCCATGACAGTTAAGCTAACTGAGGCCTAAACTAAATGCACAGCCAAAAGTGTGTGACCAGAGCAAGGGAGACGGAAGCAGAAACAGAGACAGAGCGAGATGAAGGGAGGGGGGCGGGGGGTGTAGACCAGTGGTTCTCAAACTTTTTCATGTCAAGGACGCCCAAAATGATATGTATTTGGCCGCGGACCCCCATATCAAATATGTTGTTCCAGGGACCCCCACTAGCAAAGATTTGGTTAAAAATGTTATAAAATATAATATATATTCAAAGGTTTTGCACAAGTTTTCACGATTTTTCAAAAAATACTTGGCTATTTTTTAATAGCCAAAGTATAATTTGCTGGGGACCCCCTGGAACCCCCCCACGGACCCCTGAGGGTCCCCGGACCCCACTTTGAGAACCAATGATGTAGACAGAGAGAGTGAGAAGGAGAGAGAGACGATTTCACCCACGTAATATCCCGGTGAGGGAGAGAAAGCCTTATTCACCCGTGCAGGCGCCAAAAATCCCTATTCGATATGATTTTCTTTTATCTCTGGTATCCCGACATGTAAAATCCTCAGTGTAGCGTACATGCATGCATGCATGTATGTACGCACGTGCACGCTCATACGTGTCCCTGCATCCGTGGACTGTGGTGGCGTGCTTCATGTGAAATCGGGGCCGCGTCACTGAATTTGTTTGTACGACGGAGACAAACTGAGGCTAGTGTGTTCATAAACACTGTTCGTGTGCGAAAAGGCAATTGAGTCCAGCTGCAAAAACACTGGATCAAACTTGAGGCTCATTCATCATGCACTAACTGCTGCCAAGATACACAGCAGAGGGCCCAAATCTCATACACATACACATACACGTACACAGCGGATCAACAGACACGTTACGTGCACCAAAACTCCCCCATCCAGTATTATTATGTCGCTCGGTGGCCAAGAGAGAAAGAATTGTGTTATCGTAGGTCTGACGCAAGCAAGGCAAGGCAGGTTTATTTGTAGAGCACATTTCAACAACAAGGCAATTCAAAGGGCTTCACACAAAACATTGAGTGCATTAAGGTTATGGCGAGGTTATCTCTTGTGCTACTGTAGGCTACTGTAACCCTTAACTAACGTCCATATAAGTACAGTATATCACGCACAGTATACATCTGCTGCTATGCTCACACACCTGTATATCTTATCTCAGGTACCATGTGTAAATATGTCATTTGTTTTTTCTTGTTTGATCCCCCCCCCTCTTCTTCTTGCCTTTCTTTCTTCTATGGAAATAACAATACGATGGGAACTCAATCAGAAACACTCACGTCAAAGTCGATTTAACCATTTATTGCAACAAATGAAATACAGTTAAGCTTGACGTTAAAGCTCCGCTCTTGCATGGAGATATTCCCTGAATTTTGTCGAAGCAGCCTGCTAAGCATATATTCAGGGAATGCAATAATAATACATTGAGATATTTGTTTGAATTAGCAGATATACATGATAATCACAAGTATTTCAGCCTATGCCAGACTCTAATCAAAAGGTGGAGGCTGGGGTGGAGGAGGAGCTAGCAGAATGCATTGGTCAGCAACCAAGAAAGACCTAGTGAATACGAAGCCGTATTTAAAGGAACCCCTTGCTTATGCGTGAGTTGTGATTGGAGTATGAATGTGTGATGTAATGACCAGCAGCGCTGGGAATGGAGAATAGAAAGCTGATGTTCAGCATCAGCTGACTGACAGCTGATTACAGCTTTGGCGTGCAAGAGTTCCGTGTCCTGCATGAACTAACGCTATGCTCCATCTATGCACGAAAAATAATTTCACCCACTTCTTTACTTCTGTAAACCTGTGATGTGACAATAAAGCTGATTTAGATTCTTGATTTGAACCTCTCTGATTGGTGTTTAGTGTGTGATGTCGCACTTCGACCTCTTCTGAGTTACGTGCCCTGCGTCACACCTGTTTTCAGTGAGGGAGGACGATTTGAGTTGTTTAAAGGTCAATATTAATGCTTTGGAGGCTATGCAGTGCACAAGAAACTGCGGGGATTTTCAAAGCTATAAGCTTCAAAAACACATGAACAAAACAAAAAACATGACCGTTGGGAGTGAGGGTCTTTAAGATGGAAAGATGACAAGAAAAGCAAAAGAGCCATGAGAAGACGTTGTGGACAGAGAGAAGAATGATACACAGCTCTGTAGGCTGCTTTGTCATTAAGCTTGATTGATTATGAGCCGAGAAATGAAATAGATAGCAGATAAGGAACATTAAAGGAGGGGGCGTGACTCCCCCTGGAGGAAAACACTTTACATCTCCTGGAGACATTCAATTACAATCCTTAAAGCCCTTTCAGCTTCACACACACACACACACACACACACACACACACACACACACACACACACACACACACACACACACACACACACACACACACACACACACACACACACACACACACAGTATCGATAAGGCAATGTAGAACTACTCTGCTAAAAGTAAAAGTCCGGAATTAATAATGTACTTGAGTAAAAGTACAAAAGTATTGGTATCAAAATGTACTTAAAGTACCAAAAGTAAAAGTACTAAAATGTTTGATAAGAGCAGATCTACAAGCTCACAACGCGTCGCGTTGTGAGCTTGTAGATCTGCTATTTTCAAATAGCCTAGGTATAGGCTAAAGTGGCTAATGTATGTTTTGTAATGTAATAATGTATATCTGCAAAGTAACTAGTAAGTAGTTTTAAAATAATTGTAGTGGAGTAAAAGTACAATATTTGCCTCCGAGATGTAGTGGAGTATGAGTAAAAGAATAGACAATTGGAAATACTCCAGTAAAGTATAAGTACCTCAAAATTTTACTTAACTACAGTACTTGAGTACATGTACTTTACCCCACTGACACACACACACACACACACACACACACACACACACACACACACACACACACACACACACACACACACACACACAGAGGAAAGGGATTTAGGGACTAGCAGAAGTAGCCTCGGAAACCTATGCTTTTTTTTTTGTTACAAAAGAAAGCCTGGGCGAACGATGCAGGAACGATGGTCTTAGGACCTTGTTATCTCCTAACCAATCAGAGTGCAGAGGGGCGTCGCTCTAAATTTGGTGACGTCAGTGTGCTCCGTGCACAGGCCGGGGGAGGGGGGAGGGGAGGTGGGGACATAGATTGGTGAAGCAATAGGAAGCGCCGCACGAATCCGGGCGGCTGGGTTTGGATCCGCCCTTCAAGACCATCAATAGACCATATTCACACGGCGGCCATATTGGAATTTAACATTGAAAGTGCCTCCACCTGGGGTGGCTACTTTCATTGACTTCATAGAAACATGGCCGCCGTGTGAATGTGGTCTATTGGGCTCGTTCTTTCAGTCTAAGCAGAACTTCCTCATCCACACATTTACATTGTGAGGTCGACAGGAAAACACATGCTGTATAGACTGTCCTACAGATATGCACGGCCCCACACCGGGCGGCAAGCATTCGCCGCTGGAAATGAGGCAAATGCGGAAGTACTGAAAACGCTGCAGTTCTCATAAATGGCCTAGAGAGGGTGTCGCTATTTCTCCAATGCACCCTATGCACAGCAGCCATATTGTTAAGACATTCACAGGTGTTGCCAATGATACTAATGAAGGCTCTGTTCCATTCTGGTCAAGAGTCAGCGTGCTGATATTGTGCATGTTGGCTCACTGGAAACACTCTGCTACACCAGTGGGTCTAAAGTTGGGGTCCAGGGACCCTCATGGGCTTCCAAATGGCCCCTTACGGGTGTGTAACTCTGAGAGTGTACAAATGGAACCAAATGGACCCTTATGGGTCCATTTGGTTCCATTTGTACACTCTCAGAGTTATGGGGGTCGTGGAAACCGCTGTGCTACACTAAATGGAACAAAGCCTTCATTAGTATCATTCGTAACACCTGTGAAGGAAGTGATAATATGGCTGCTGTGCATGGAGCCTATTGCTGGTTACAGAAGACGTTTCATGCCATTAAACTCAATGGGTATTTGACCAGACTTTACACTTAATTGTATTACGTTAGTAAACACTGTCATAAATACTTTATGCTTTCAGTCGCTATGTTCAATCTTGCTACCATAATTGACGGCCACAGTCATGGAGTGTACACGAGTGTATGTGCTCAATTGCCAAGCAGACACATGGCCCAACTAACTCCACATTTTCCCCAAAAATTCCTCAATATTCTGCCTGTGACACCAGCTGCTTCGCATCCCATCACTGTACTTGCAGGATGTACAATTAATATCAAACGCATTATGCTCCAATACTTATGCAAATCACTAACACAAAATTCACGTCCGGGTGTTTCTTTTCACCAGCCAATCACCTTTCACGTTGCCACGTCCGTTGCCACGTCGCGCTGACGTACGCTAAACAAGCGCTGCCGTGCGCACAATGCAAACGAGCCCAAAGGCGCGCAAAAATAAGCCGACCATTGCTTAGACACAAAGTCAGACCTGGCAACGCAGCCTACGCCAATCATGTGTGAGAGATCTACAAGCTATGGGGCAGAGACGCCACCGTATCTTAGCAACAACTACAGCGCTCACTCTCATTGGTCGTGTCACGCTAAGAGCAGTCTCCAGACAATGGCATCGCAGACAGCTTGCTGTTACTGCTGTAGCCATCACAGGCAGTTGCAGCACGACGGACAGGGCGCTGTGATAGCTGCCATGTCGCTAACGCTAACGTGGTTGTCATGCCTGCAGCGGCTGTGCAATCACTTTGTCAACAATGCACGTTCGTGTGGTGAATGTCAATATTGCTGCTCAGTTCGTCCATTGTAGATGGTGTATGTTTGTGTGTGTCTTCTGGAGAACTATGTAGCTCCACAGCAACTACAGTAACTAACGTAATGGCAGGACCGCCCCGTGCAACGCATGTTAGGCTGCATTATGGTCATGTAGTAATTTCAGATAATTTCGCTCCGATTAGAGCAGTGCTTATCAACCCTTTCACGCCGCCCCCCCCCCCCCCCCCCCAAATACACGTACTTGATCTGGGACCCCCCCATTCTGTTTGACTCCGTTCCACAAGTAAATATTGTGAAAATAGCCGATCTTAAAGCTCGCAACGCCTCACGTTGAGAGGCTTTGTAAGCTTGTAGATCGGCTATTTTCTACATGATTGCCTCTTTCTTACATTCTTTGCCAATGTGGCCCATGTTTTCATAGTATAGTTTGTTGACTACTTCTGTTGCAGAAATGGCCATTTCCTTTACTTTCGTTTTTTTATTGTCTCCGCCAGGCCGAAAGGCATGGCGCAAGACTATGTTTCACCCCCTGTCCGTCCGTCTGTGATAGCTAATCTCTCACATCGTTGACTTGATCGCAGCAAAATAACAGCCCGATGTGGAGAGTCAGTGAGAGCTGGATAAACGAGGTAAAATGTGTCAAAAGGAGTCTGTACGGCTGTCGATAAATGAACACATGACGTCGGTGGGAGAGGAGATATTGTGTCTTTTGGACAAACAGCAGTGTGGTGCTGATGTTTGTTGTGTGAAGCAGCTTAATGTCAGAGTGTTTGTGTTGGAGCGCCTCAGTGCGGCTGCAGAGTTCATGTGCAACCTCTTCCAGAGAGACACAGAGACACTAGAAACTCTGCTGGGGAAAAAAAACACTGCTGGGCATTGACTTTCATATGGACATTGATCTACACACTGCAGGTATATCTGCTACACACACAACATCAAACTACACACTGCAGGTATGATGCAGCGTTTGCATTACAGCCAGCATGCCAGCGTAGTTCCCATATGGTTTCAAGGTGGGCTAAACCATATGGACCCCATGTCAGCAATGTCAGCGGCATCCACTTCAGTCCCAACTGCGATGCCCATGCAGGCTATAAGTAGCTTCTACCTGGCCCTTAGGTGGGCCCCAACTAGCCATGTTTATGTGGGACCAAGGCGGGTCCTAACTGGGTTTGCCCATGCAGGCTTTAACTGGGTTCTACCTGGGCCCTAGGTGTACCCTAACCAACCACAGTGCAGTGCCCATCGCTCCAATTGTTGTGACGTCAGGGCTCTCAATACTGCACATTGGTGGAGGAGGAGGGGCCGCAGGGCGACCGCACACATCGCTGAACCAATGGTAGCCCACGGATGTTTCCTCTGGGGATTTACAATCTGCCCCTCTATGCCACATATCATCCGCACTACAGGGTCTTCACTGACCGAGCCACGGCCCCACTGACCCTCATGACGCTACGCCACTTATATGAGTTGCCAAGTGGCCGCGGGCGCAACGTGGGCGTGGCCGCGGGCTAGACGCGAGCCCCCGCGTAGCGGGGGCGAGCTTCTAGTTATTATAATTTGCGTTTTTGTAAATTATGGTTCCATTAATTTTTTTTTTTTTTGGATAAAGTAGGGTACCGGTATGCTTCTAGGGCTTCTACTGGTTTCTACCGAGTGAAGACCCAACACCCTCGCTGCCCATCCACCCAATAGCAGTCGTTTTCCGGTTCCATTTCGGGCCCAAACTGCCGAATTTGAATTCGCTGAAATAGTGGCCCTCATAATGGGTCTGTAGAAACCAATGGGTGACATCACAGCTCCCTTAGTCCATATTTGTTTACACTCCATCTATGCCCTACACACATAGTACATGCTGTTGACTGTCCTACAGATGTGCACACATAGGAACACACAGAGTGATCACAGCGACTTCCATAGATTGCAGACATCCGCATGATACATCCTTCCTGTCTCAGTGTCTGTGTTTGGATTTCTCTTTCACTCTCTCACACACACACACACACACACACACACACACACACACACACACACACACACACACACACACACACACACACACACACACACACACACACACAAGGATGAAATCCCTACCTGTCTGTGTGTGTGTGATGTATTCAGCTGCACACCTCAGTGTTTACCAAGCTGCACGTGTTTGGAATCTCTTTAAAGGTGAATGCAGAGAGGTCCACCATGACTACAGTATGGTGGTGAACATCTTGGAACATCTTTGACAATAACGACATGGCAAAACAGGGGGGGGAGGTAGATAGAGAGATAGAGAGATAGATAGATAGATATTATAATTACAGCATATATTATTAAAAACTCCCCTCTCCTTCAGAATTCTCCCCCCTGGCGCCCCCTGGTGGCCACGGCTCCCACTTTGAAAACCTGAGTGATATACAATACAGTATTGAAGGAAAACATGGAGTACGATAAAGGTCACTCACTTGCCTGAAAGACATCCAGGTCACTAATAGGGTTCCTATGGTGTTAAGCTGTGTTCAGTGTTGACAGATTGGACCGTATGGACAGTAGATATATGAGATATATATATGTACTGTATGAGACACGCATGTTTATGCTCGGCTTGTTGTGATCGAACACCTCTTCGCCTTCGCGCTGGTCAATTATTCAATATCGGCTGCTAACGAGATGCCGGTGTGAACCGCATGTTGTCCCAGCCGTCAATCAGGGGCCCGCTCATGTGCGACTGAAAGGAGAAGTGCAGTGGGGTCAGCGCTCTCCGGGGCCGTCTGATTGGTCCGCTATCTTCGCGGATGAGGAAGCAGCAACCTCAGAGGGAGGGAGAGAGCGAGAGAGGGATAGATGGTTAGGTAAGAGCCCCCGACCAAAAGTTATGCAACACTCATTGATCCAGGAGATGTAAACATACAACAAAACCCACTTACCCCTAGCCTGAAAGTTTGTGTTCTGTTGGCTTGCTAGTCCCCCGCCTGGGGAGTCCTGTCTCTCCTCCAGACACCGCTAATGATTTAGGGAGTAAATGATCCACGATGGAGTGTATTCACACACAGTCGGACTTGGCTCCTATGCTCTGTGTGCATCTGCAGCTCAGCGGATACAGAACAAGACCTCTCAAGACCACGCCACCACTTTCATTAACGACCTCAAGCAAAATTCACTTCAAATGTCAAAACCGGGAGCATGTGTTCCAAAAGATCCAGTCACATCATGTGGCCTTTTTTACGATGACTTCACCTAGAAGGACCCCAGTTGTCACTTAGGTTGATTTACTCTGCACAGTTAAAAAGACAAATGCTTTTGGCCAAATTGTTGGAGGACCTTCAACTTCAAATGAACATTACCTTCTGTAGAGCCAATGTCATTAGCTAATCTACACTAAGAGATGTGAACAATTACTCCTCCTACCAGAGCAGAAAGGCATTTGGGAACACTTGGGCCGACACTTAAAGGAGATATATAGTATAATGTTGTTGTTTTTGATCCAAGCACATGAAGCACATGAAACACCAGAGGGAGAGTGTTCCAGGCTTTATAGAGTTGGAAAATTGGAACGGCACACAAGCACATCTGACATCCATCGGAAGCCTGACCTAGTGTCGGAAAAATGATGCTTACATCCCTACAATGGAACGAGATTGTTATGCAATTTTAGTTCAACGTTGAGGAAAGTATGAGGCTGTAATTGTTTTACCTCTTATGCTATTTTATTACAAATATTGCGAGATCCTCCTCTATACCAATAAACACACAATAAATCAATAACTCAATAAATCAATCAATAACAATCTGTTTCTCTATCCGGTTAGATTGCTACGGGAGGAAATAGCTGTAACATCTGAACATGATCTAAACCGATTTGCCGAGGGAATAAACATATAAACAGTTTCCTTTCTTTGACCAATGACTATCATAAAAGGAATCCAACTTCAGGCTCCAGACGGCTCCAGACGGCCCCACACACACACGCGCACACATGCACACACACGTGTAGCGAGCATGGTGGACAGTATGAGATAAGATAGTGAACGGTCTTTGTGAGGTGCCGGTGTTGGCTGTGAGATTCACAAGGCCCATTTTCACACTGACCTGAGTGCTTTCACATACTGTAAGTCCTCTTCTGTTCTCTCTATTTCCATTTCTCTCTCTCTCTCTCACACTCACACTCACACTCACACTCACACACACACACACACACACACACACACACACACACACACACACACACACACACACACACACACACACACACACACACACACACACACACACACACACACACAGTCGACCGAAGAGGTTGGTCAATTGGCAGGGACTCCAGGATACTCTAGAGGTGAGCATAGGGAACATCCTGACACTGTTGCATCACTGCCTGGTAAGGTTGATGCTCAAAACGTGACCACATGACTCTACAGAGGGTGCTTCTGGTTAATCCATTAATCCATTAAGACCAGGAATTTTTTAGATTTCTTTGGCTATTCAAAAATAGCAGATCTACAAGCTCATAGAGTGCCACACTATGAGCTTGTAGATCTGCTATTTCTGAATAGCCAAAGTAGTCAAAGTAAAGAATAGCCAAAGTAAAATAATGGTTATAGCTAAAATCTAAAATGACACAGATGCGTTCCCGCGGATTGAATGGGTTTTGAGACACCACCCGATCTGAGCTGCCAGCCATGCAGAACTTCTACACCCAGAGGAGTGAGGCAAAGGCCCAGAAGATCATCAAAGATGCTAGTCACACCACGGAATTGGGTCTCGAGGCCATAAGACACAAACAAGCAGACTCTATTCTTTTTAAAGACAATTGATTGTTGCCATTGCTCTGAAGACAAGAATGACAATGTTGTATATTGATGTATTGATCCTGATATTGACTGACCCCATACTTATTATAAACTCTTCTTTATCATGCCGTATCGATGTCTTTCTTACACTGCTTGTTTTCTACAGAGCTTTGGGCAGTCTGAATTCACAATATTGCATTTTAACTGTGGTAGCTAACCTAGGTAAGTAAATTTGCCTTTTCGTGTGTTGTCCGTTATATGGGAGAATAATATACGTAGATGTCCTGAGTCTGTACAACTTGATGTCAGAAACAAGGCCCTTTAAGAGGCAACAAAGCTGCAATTTCTATACAGCAACATTGACCGCTGGTCTGAGGACAGATTTCAAAGTCACATAACACTCATACAGTATGCATTCATATGCGTGCGTGCGTGCGTGCGTGCATGCGTTATCTGAGGCAGGTCCATGAGAGCCTCCCAGGGTTATTGGAATGTCATCTCTGTGTGTTGAGAAAGGGATCACATTTCCAATTCCTCTTGACCATCCTCTCCTCCCTGCCTCCCCTTGGGGCGAATGGACAGGGTTGCTTCGGTGCAGCAGGCCCCAGTAAAACCTCCATCCACCCCCGGGGGTTTCCACAGCCAGAGCCAGTGACATCTACCAACACTATGCAATAATAGCACACAATATTCACACATTAGTTCCAAGCATGCACATACACAGAGGATTAATAACACGAACACTGGTGTCCCTATTCTTGGCATGTCATTATGGTAAACAATACAAAAATACAATATTTGTTCAAATATCACGTAAGTAAGTAAGCGGGGCCTTTGATGAGTTTATTTCATTGAGTTATATATGAACTAGAGGAACAATGTTGAATCCCTGTCCATTCATTTCAATAGGCTTTTCACTAGCACCACTTGAAGCAAATCACACCCAGGTGTTGCAAATACTACTAATTAAAGATCAAAATGCCATGGTGCTGCGTCATGCGTGTGTGTCTGCGTGTGCTTGCATGCGTCTTGAGTGAGTGTATGTGCGTGCTGTGTCTCTGTGTGTGTGTGTGTGAGCGAGCTTGTGTTTGTGGTGCGTGCGTGGTGTGCGTGTGTGCGACTGTGCATGCGTGCCGGCTAGTTTGTTCGTGCGTGTCTTTTTAAGTGGCGCGTGTGCGGGTGCCGTACTGTTCTTCCTTGTTTGTGTTTTAATGAGTTGCAGGTTTGTGTTGCAATTAGCTGCAAGTATTCGTTCTCATACATACATACAGACATACAGGTACCTACAAACACACAAAGTCACTTATAGAAGTGGCTAACACCGTTTAAAAATAGCCAATCTACAAGCTCACAATGCGTCGTATCGCAACCCATTATGAGCGTGTACAGTAGATCAAAATAATTTAGAACATTTGGTTAAGTGGTTAACAACATCATCCAACACTGGGGTTTTCAGCAGTAGCTGCGTGGGGAGAGCTGAACTGCAGTGAGAAGCAAAGCTTAACAAGAACAAATGACATAAATGTCAATTATGACTGTGATAACTGTGAAAACAGGGCGGTCCCTCGACCTCAGTGGGAGGCAGTTTTTCGTGCCCAGACCGGCCGGGTTGGGGGCGCTATCGCCGGTTTAAGCTGAAAAGCTAGCACCGGCCAGCAAAAGCTGCCTGTGTCCATTCTGAGGAGCGCTGCGGCCGGCTACTGTGGGCCAGACTATAGCATTGCATCACTTGCTAATGTCATATGCTAAAGCTATACAAGCATGCACAAGGCTATCTGAGATATACAACGTTTTTGAAGACCTGCAGACAAACTTCCGACATCTCATGACATTGTTGCTGTCATTCTCCTTTTCAGTGAAATGCGCAATTTATAACTTCACGGCACTCTGTCTGCCATATCGAAATCTGTGACCGCCCCTCCAGAGCATGGGAACTTGGGCTAGCCTGACACTCAGCCTGAATTTTCATTTAGTTTCACTCCATTATTCAGTCTGAAAGCCCTCTCAGAGCAGCCGTTTTCTGAGATGGGGGCGTGGCCAAAGTTGGACTCTTAGGCGGTTCATACTGGAATATCCCGATTCGCCGTACAGATTTTCAACCGAGAAGACCCTGCCTTCAACAGCCTCACCAGACCCTGAATGCGAGGCTAGCGATTCAGGGGGTGGAGCCAGGCTAGGACTGGGCTATAGCCTGTTACCCCAGTCAAAAACTGTGAGATTTTTGTGAGAGAAAGAGAAAGAGAGAGAGAGAGAGAGAGAGAGAGAGAGAGGGTTGAAGGAAGGAGGTGAGGGAAACACAAAGAGTCTCACCTTTCATGTTTTGTGTGAAAGTCTTTCTATCATCCCCCCCACAACACTTTCCTTCTCACATTGACCCCTTTTTTCAAACTTAACCCTGCAATAGAAGGTGTAAGGTACTGAACACTTATCTGTTCCACTTAAATACATTCTGCTTCACACCCGTCTCCTTCTAGCTGTCTGTCTGTCCTTCTCTCTCTTTGTGTGTGTGTATCTCCCTCTCCCTCTCTCCTTCTCTCTCTCTGTCTCGTGTCTCTCTGATTCCTTCTCTGTCTCTCTCTCTTTCTCTCTCTTTCTCTTTCCGTCTCCTCCTCCCTCTGTAATACTTTGACCGCTTTTCAATGTAATCATCAAACTTTTCCATGTGTTCAGGGAGTGCTTGGCTTCAGTGGTGCCCTCCGTGCCCCTTGAGATTGCCCCCCCAAGATGGGGTCTAACAACGGCCTGGCTTCCCCGTGAATCTCTGATTGTCATCGATGGTGACATCAGTCTGGCCCAGTTATGGAGTTTGATTCAGTGGATCGGTGGGAAGGGGGATCTGAGGTTATGAATTCCCAAGACGTGAAAAAATATTCTCACGCACACGCACACGCACACGCACACACACACACAGAAATATATTTGAGGATTGACTGCCTTGGCCCACCGGCAGTATTCATGAGACATTTGGCACTGATAGTTGTAGTGGTTTGCGAGATTAGCCGCGGACAGACCAGACGGACATGGCCGTACGGACAGACCCAAACATTTGTGAGACATATACATACTGCTGAATAATACTCTTCTAGATGGCTTGCCTCTCAGGAGAGAGGATGGACAGCTCTGAGATTCAGAATGAATGGATTCACATATTAATTGAGTCATAGCTAGAATGTTTCATTTTGGGAATATACATTTAGGGACAAAATGAGTCAGTTTAATATGTATTAAATCGCATTACTGAGTCAGCAAACATCTTAATTTACTTGCGTATATTTTTTGGGTTGTTCTCTATAAGCTATAGTGTAGTTAGTAGACTACTGCATACTATACTGTAGTAGACTACTGTACTGTGCTACTGTGTGTGTGTGTGTGTGTGTGTGTGTGTGTGTGTGTGTGTGTGTGTGTGTGTGTGTGTGTGTGTGTGTGTGTGTGTGTGTGTGTGTGTGTGTGTGTGTGTGTGTGTGTGTGTGTGTGTGTGGCGCATGGTGGACAGAACGAAGCTCCACTGATGATGCAGTGAGTAGGGTCAGAGAGGTTTTCACATAAGTCCTCTTCCTCACACACACACACACACACACACACACACACACACACACACACACACACACACACACACACACACACACACACACACACACACACACACACACACACACACACACACACACACACACACACACACACACACACACACACACACACAGTCTCTCTGGCAGCCTATCTTCGGAACATTTTCATTGTGGGAAATTGACCTCTGGCCCGCTAAGAGGATGATGGCAGGTATTAGAGGGGAGCAGAGAGAAGCACCAGGGAGGGAGTTCCACAGGACAACAACGCTCATATTGGAAAAGGTAATACCTCATCCAGATGAATTGAGAGGGTCTTACATAAGCCAGGCTGGCCTTCATTCATACGTGTTGAGCACTGGGTCATGGGACAGAGGTAGGTGCACAAGAATGCACTGATGTGAGCACAGACGCATGCGCACGGACATGCATAAGAATGTATTCACGCATGCATGCACAAAGACGTGTATGCATGGAAATGAGTGGTGGAAAAAGTACTCAAATGTTTTACTTAAGTAAAAGTATCAAAACTGCAATGTAGAAGTGCTCTGTTACAAGTAAAAGTCCGGAATTCAAAATTTGCTTGAGTAAAAGTACAAAAGTATTGGCATCAAAATGTACTTAAAGTACCAAAAGTAAAAGTACAAACATATTTGAAAATAGCCGATCTACAAGCTCACAATGCTAGGTATAAAGCCTAGGTATAAAATAGGGCTTAAGCGGTTAATGTATGTTTTATAATGTAATATATGTATATCTGCAAAGTAACTAAAGTTTTCAAATACTTGTAGTGGAGTAAAAGTACAATATTTGCCTATGAGATGTAGTGGAGTAGAAGTAAAAGTATAGACAATTGTAAATACTCCGGTAAAGTAAAAGAACCTCAAAATTGCCCTTAAGCACAGTATAGTAAATGTACTTAGTTACTTTACACCACTGGAAACGATGGCAATACTTTCCTCTCTCTCAGTTTCTTTTACAGACATACTGTACACGTTCATCTCTATTTCCCCCCCCCCCTCTGTTCATGAGATCAGCTTTTAGGAATTACAGTGAGGGCAAACCACTGTTCCACTTGTAATCATCCCTCTCTCTCTCTCTCTCCCTCTCTCTCCCTCTCTCCAGCTGGGAGGCAGGTGTCTGGGTCAGCGCTACCCTCTATAGCATCACGTCTATCCCTTGTCTCGGAGGTTAGTGAGATACAGCTGAAAATCCGGCTAAATCACCCGTTTTCAAAGGTGGAGGTACAGACATGCAGAACAGAACATTCCCCGCAGCTACAGTATCAACTGGAGCACAATTTCTGGCCAGTAAGGAATGTCCTCACTTGCTCACACATTTTGAGATCAAATGTCTTCTAAATCCCAACAGTTTTCTGGAAAAAAAAGTATGTTTCTATATCAGTGGTGCTCAAACTTTGACCCCCAAAATGATATGTATTTGGCCGCCGACCCCATCTCAAAATGTTTTGTTCCAGGGACCCCCCAGAAGCAAAGAATAGAGTTAAAAATGTTCGCTTTAAACAATATATATTCAAAGATTTGCACACATTTTCACGATTTTTCAAAAATAGCAGATCTACAAGCTCATAGCGCGGCACTTGGTGCCGCGCTATGAGCTTGTATATCTGCTATTTTTGAATAGCCAAAGTGTAAAATAATGCTTTTTAGCTCAAATGAAAAAGTGTATCAACTGGAGCACAATTTCTGGCCAGTAAGGAATGTCCTCACTTGCTCACACATTTCAGAGATCAGAGTGAGATCTGTTACGAACGACCCTTTGGATCTGTGTGGGTAAGGGACGCGACACTAAACCGGATTTTCAAGCGCAAGGAAGAACAGTGAATGTTATTTCACATCTGTGACCCAAATCTTTGCTTCTGGGAATCCCTGAAACTAGATATTTTACAAATGATCGCTTTAGAAAATATATATTCAAAGATTTGAACAAAGTCACTCAACTCACGATACGATTCGAATCACGATACTGGGTTCACGATACAAATGTTCACGATTTTTTAAACCCATTAAGACCTGAGGCGATTCTTAAAAATGTTTTCTAAATCCTAACAATTTTTTGGAAAAAAAAAAAAAAAAGTTTCAAAAATAGCAAATCTACAAGCTCATAGCGCAGCACTCGGTGCCGCGCTATGAGCTTGTATATCTGCTATTTTTGAATAGCCAAAGAAATCTTAAGCAACACAGATGCGTTCCAGGTCTTACACAAAATTATTTTCTAGACGAACAATACTGTGTTTTCTCCTATCCTCTTTTCAATTCAGTAGCAAATGACTGAAAACTCTTTTTTAAAATCAATTCTCTTTCGAAGATCCTGTATTTTCTTCTCTTTTTTTTACGCGCCCTCTGCTGTTTGCATCGCGATAATCTTTGTATTAAATCAATTTCAATTGTCACCAGTTTCAATCGATTTACGATTAATCGTAACATGCCTCATGCACACATAGAACAAGGCAGATCCCAGATCCCCCAGAACAACGTCCGTAACACTGTCATTATGTAAATGGTAAAACGGACATTCCCAATAGGCATAGAGTAATAATAATTGCTCGACTCTTGATACTCAGTATATTTATAAATATTTTGTATAATTACTTTTGACACCCATTACATACATACTGTAACTACCACAGTATGCCCTTTTACTGTGATTGGCTGCACATTATATTTCGTCTCTGTCGGGTGGAAACCTCATAATATGAGATTATAAACCTCATTATGTCCAAAACTGTGACTTTTCAGGATTCAAATTCAAAAGTAGCAAAAGTAGCAGATCTACAAGCTCAAAACGCGTCGCTTCGAGCCGTGTTTCAAGCCTGTGGATCTGCTACTTTTGATGCTTTTGTGTGATGTTGTAGTATGATCAAGTGGGACGTTAATTTACGAAAAAACACAAAAAGTTAGAATATGGAGATAAGAGGTTTCTGCCCGACAGGGACGATTTATTTGTTTCTGGATATATAGTGCAGGCGACCAGGTCAGTCTATATGTCTTTAAGTCTATTTGACGTTTTTGTTGGTGACTTAATGCAAATGCATACTTTGCCTCTTTTTTTCCACCGCAGCCAAGGGCATAGCAGTGGTGGCCATTTCGTGGTGCCAGAGATAGAAACCCCATTCGTTTTTCCCATAGAGATTTTCGAAAAATATTTATATCAATTATTGTAAGCCTGGAACCAAGCCATCCAGGCTCCTGGTGAATCATGACCATAAAGCATTTGTTTCTGTGTAAAAAAAAAGGGTATTTATTAAATGTTGTATATAATATAATTCAATTCTCAAATATGTTTTGATTCACCAGGAGCCTGGATGGCTTGGTTCCAGGCTCAACGTTTCGTAAATCTCAATGGGGAAAATGTATGGGGTTTCTATCTGTGGCACCACAAAATGGCCACCACTGCTATGCCTATACAGTATACACACCTGGCCAGCCCAGGTGCAGAAGGCCAGGTCAGCTGTTAAGCTGTTAATCTTTATGCCGTGTTTATACTATAATTTATACTATATAATTAGCCTTTTTGTTAGGTTTTTTTTTGGGTCAATCTAAACACGTAATTATCTTATTTTATATCTCTGAATCTTTATTTTCATGTGAAATGAAAACACTAAAATGCTAACATTTTAAATGATCCTCTGTGCTGTGGCACATTTGTCCCACATACTGGCAATAAAGTGGTTCTTTTCTCTCTCTGTCTCTCTCTCTACCTCTCTCTCTCTCTCTGGGCCACCACAGATCTCTAACCACAAGAGAAGGTCCACATCTCAGGCTCCTGCGGTGAAGTATAGAATTAAAGAATCCAACCCCAACCCCCCTTTAATAATCCTTCCTGTTATTATCCTCTTCATCCAGGGCGGGGCCGAGGAAGTCTCTACCTCATAAAACCCACAGGCGAGGCATTGGGTGGCAAAAACAAGCCGGACATCCCTGAGAGAAGTAAAATACAGGAGATATGAACTGATAGTTATGATATATTGTCTTCCTGTCCCTAATACAGATGTTGCGTGGGGGGGGGGCGTTGAGTTGGAGGTGGTAATAACAGTGCAAAGCAAACTGCATGTGTTTTAGCTGTGGTACCACGGTGGTTCCACATGCCTCGTTCAGCCAGCCAAGCATGCTCCTACATGTACTGTATGTCTATATAATAGGATGGCTGAGAATGTGTTGTGTATGGAGTGTATTCACTTTTTAGAACATAATCCATTGGTTCTCAAAGTGGGGTCCGGGGAGCCCCAGGGGTCCTTGCGGGGGTTCCACGGGGTCCCCAGCAAAAGTAGTTAACATAGCGTCACAATAATTCTAACCACTTTAACCTTTTATACATTGGCTATTCAAAAATAGCAGATATATAAGCTCATAGAGTGCCGCGCTATGAGCTGGTAGATCTGCTATTTTTCAAAAATCTTTAACATTATGATTTTTAAGACATATCTTTGCTTCTGGGGGTCCCTGGCACAACATATTTTCATATGGGGGTCCGCGGCCAAATATTTATCAATTTGGGGGTCCTTGAAGTGAAAAACATAATCTACATGGCACTGTGTGTGTGTGTGCGTGCGTGACTGCATGCCTGCGTGCGTACGTGGCTGTGTGCTCGGCTGTGCGTGTTGTGTAGCACTGGATCGGGGTCTAATAACAGCCTTAGTTAATACCGTCCTCACAGAGGCCTCTGAAGTTGTCTCCACTCCATCAAGTCGCTGCACGGTTGCCCGGCAACCAAGGGTCCGGTGTTCCCGAGCGGCGCTGTTTGTTCCCGGCGAATGATCCGCCGGCGAGCAGGGAGACGGGCGGAGGTGAAGAACAGAGAAGGGAAGACACAAATTGGTAAATGGAAGACGCAGCCCAGAGAGACCCTGAATCGATGCCCAAGCAAACAAGTTCTCCCTCTCTCCAATCTCTCTCTCTTTTCTCTCTCTCCTCTCACCATCTGTCCATATATCTTTATCTTCGGTCTCTTTCCCTCCTTCCCTCTCCTTCTCTCTTTCTGTCCCTTTCTCCCCCCCTCTCTACATCTCATTGCTGTGTTTCATTACACTCCACTTTTTCCTCCAACACGTTCATTTCCTTTCAATTATTTGTCTCTCTCTTACCCCACAGGTTAACTTTCACCATGTGTCTTTCCTCGCATCTCCACATCTCTCCACCTCTTTCCACCCCCCCCCCCCCCCACCCTCCTCTCTCTCTCAGTCGATGCTGAGTGTTCTCCCTAATTAATTAACTCATTCTTCTTCTCTTGGTAACTATTGACAGAAGAACATGTGCTCTGAGTTGCTTCACAGTCCAGGCCTTCCCTGCTCCTGGAGGAGTCCATTTATGTAGGATTAAGGATTTATAGACTAATACTATAAAATACTGAAATAAGCTGAATAATGAAGGTGTGTCTTAAGACAAGATTTAACCTCTTCCAAGCTCACGAGTTGTGAGCTTGGATATCTGCAATTTTTTACAATTTCTGAACATTCTTTACAACAATTCATCCATCCACCTTGAGTGGATGGATGGTCAGTCGCGGGGCAACAGTTTCAGCTGAGTTCCAGACTTCCATTTCCCGAACAACATTAGCCACTTCCTCCTGGTGAATACCGAGGAGTTCCAAGGCCAGTGTGGCGATTTAATCCCCCCATCTGGTCATTGGACTAACACAGGGTCTCCTCCCAGTGGGACATGCAGCGAGGACCTCCCTAGGGAGACGCTCAGGAGGCATCCGTACTAGATGCCCGAACCACCTAAGCTGGCTCCTTTCCAAGTGAAGGAGCAGCTGCTCGACTCAGAGTCCCTCGCGGATGACCGAACTTCTCACCCTATCTCTAAGGGAGAGGCCAGCCACCCGTCTGAAAAAACTAATTTAGGCCGCTTTTATCCACAATCTTATTCTTTCGGTCAAGAACCACACACACATGACCATAGATGAGAGTAGGAATGAAGATTGCTCGGTGTATCGAGAGCTTTGCCTTCTCACTCAGCTCAGCCCAAATACGGAGGGAATATTTTTCACAAAAAGTAAAAAATATTCACACTTAAAACAAACCTGTAATATATGTGAACAAATATTCATGGCTTTACTTCTTTGGCCCACTGGTAGCGTGCACAAGAGATTTGCCACAGACACACAGACCCTGTTCTAGACGGCTTGCCCCGTAGGAACCACGCCATAAGAGCACATAATAAAACCTTAAACTCAATTCAGAATTTAACCCGTAGTCAATGAAGAGAGGTAATTCCGTACTGAGGCATTTACATGGGCGTGTTGATTCCAATACAAGTATTAGCATGTTTGTTCCCCAGCTGTATTTAGGGTTAGGATAGTCACTTATTAGCCTCGCCCCTAGTCCACAGTTGCCGAATGTATGCTCCGTCATACTACAGTGTCACGCCAAAAATGGGCGATTTACAAGCTCACAGCGTGGTGCGTCCGTGATTTTAAAAAATAACCTATTTTTGGCGCACAACATCATCTAACAGTATAAATCAGGCTTTAGACGAGCCACTTAAGTTGCACTTGACTACCCCCTGCTGACAATTAGTTGGGCCTTATCTTGCACCTTGCTGTCATGTCTGTGTCTGGTGATGTTCCTGTGTGTCTTCAACTGATCTGCATCAGATAGAAATATATTTTATGATAACTGCTTTGTGAACATTATTGACCCTATGATATCTCTCCTTGGGTTTGAATTATTATTAGTATACTACTTATGCAATTGTGTATAATTTGTTACTATTGCTATGACTTAACCAGTGTAGACAATTCATATTTATTTAACATTTGAATATTGTCCACTCAGTAGCCTCCAATATGTAGGCTACTGAGTAGGGACACCTATCCGTCCTGTAAGGGGTCCTATTGAAAAAAAATCATTTCATTTTCAAGGGCTGTTCCTTGTGATTGTTTTTTTTCCCCCTGTCAATGGTCTTTCCTTGAAAAGTTGGCTTTTCCTTGTGAGATTGGGGGTCTAAGAACAGGGGATTGTGTTCCCCTCATTACATGTGGGTCTATAGCTATTATGGTCCTAGAATCTGGAACAGCCTGCCGGAGGACCTGCGGCTCTCTGAATCCGGGGACAGTTTCAAAATAAATCTTAAGACACACCATTTTAGCACTGCTTTTACCTAGGTTTTTTTTTGTTTTGATTGTCCTTTTATTTTCCTTTTTTTAAATGTTTTTAAAATAAAATGTTTTTGTCTTTTATTCTGTGAAGTGCATGCTGTATGAAATGTGCTATATAAATAAATGTTGATTGATTAATACATTGATTGATATACAGCCCTTTGAGACTGCAACAGTGGGGTATATAAATACATGTGACTTGACTTAATTTGTAAATTATTATCAAATCAATCCACGATCAGCAACTTACACCACCTGTGTCAAACTATGCTGTCTGTTTAGTCCAGGTGTAATCCAGGTGCCAACATCAGGACTATTATAGTTCTCATGGTTATCTATAGCACCAAATTACACATCACATTACATCAGACTTTCACACAAGTTTAACACCGGTCTGTTGTGGTTGTTACTCTGTGATCAAAGCTTAAACATTGTTAAAGTGTATTAACAAGCAACAGATTGATCTAGGGTACTCGTACCCACCATTTTGAACATGTAACGGATGTTTGTTTTTGGTGAACATCACAACAATGTGTCTGCCATCTGCCTTTGTAGCTGCTTTGTCGAGAGCAAAACAAATAGAAAGCAATGAAATGTTTTATATGTGTAGGCAATCCAAAACCAAGAGGCTAAACTCTGATGACTTTCACAAGCCTTACCAAAAAAATAATTGTTGCTTTGCCAAACCAATCCTAAAGCCAGACTATGACAGCAGCAATCAAAATTGATTGATGGACTGTGAAGGATCATGTGGGGAACGCAGAGATTGGTATGTTCCTTTTTGTGGTTGGCACACATTGTGACATCAGATCTTGGCATGACACGTCACTCCTGTTAAATGTTTGTGAAAGTACCAGATTCAAGTTTTTAGTTTTTTGCAAAACAGGTTGTTAATGGATCTGGGCCTGGTCATTATTCCAGACGTTCAACCTCAAACAGTTTTGGGTCAATTTGGGTCCCTGATTTAAAAGCAGACACGAATGAATTAATGACGTGATGCATCGTTGAAGTATGAGAATGACTTCCTCGCCTCACAAAACTGTGTAGAGAGCCGGTCAACACACACACACACACACACACACACACACACACACACACACACACACACACACACACACACACACACACACACACACACACACACACACACACACACACACACACACACACACACACACACACACACACACACACACACACGACACACAGGACACAATGTACTGCACAACCTCTTGTTCTGTTCCTTTCTCTTTCACCCTTTCTCCCTTCCTTAACCTAATTATATCTGTCCTCATCCCTCTTTCTCCTCCCTCGCCTCCGTGGTGCTGGCGTTTCTTGCTGCCACTAATGACACGGTGCGATCTCCACAGAGTCCCCAGCCAGTGAGCCGGGGTCACATATGTTCCATATCATCTCCTGAACACTTCCATATGGGGAGCCATGGCGTTCAACGCCAAGACCAGGCCACAAACGGAAGGGAATAGACTGGGACAGATGGACAGATTCAGACTAACAGACAGTGGTGGAAAGTAACTAAGTACATTTACTTAAGTACTGTACTTTACTTTTTCCAATTTTCCATACTTTTACTTCTACTCCACTACATCTCAGAGGCAAATGTTGTACTTTTGCTCCATTACAATTATTTGAAAATTTTAGTTTAGTTACTAGTTACTTTGCAGATATAAGTATCATATTATAAAACACTAGAGTTTCGGGGGGCTACGCCCCCCTCAACCCCAGCCGCGCACGGGGCCCAGCGTGGCCGTGTGTGTATTGGGGGACCCAAATCGCCGGAGTGAAACTGTGGAAAAGTTTTTTTGAAAAAGGAAAAAATTTGAAGAAATAATATTTGTTATGTTTCAGGGGGTCCACAGGGGGTCCGCGGACCCCCTGATGGTCCACTGACCCCCTGTGGAGTGTTGGGACGCGCGGGGACACCCCTGGAACATTGCGGACCATTTCGGTGTTTTTTTTTTTTTCATGAAGGTGGTTGCTTGTTTCTGGCGCAGGCTGTGCAAAGCTGGCAACCCAGCGCATGCTGCCGCACGTTGAAGTGGCGTAGCGTCATGAGGGTCAGTGGGGCCGTGGCTCGGTCAGTGAAGACCCTGTAGTGCGGATGATTTGTGGCATAGAGGGGCAGATTGTAAATCCACAGAGGAAACATCCGTGGGCTACCATTGGTTCAGCGATGTGTGCGGTCGCCCTGCGGCCCCTCCTCCTCCACCAATGTGCAGTATTGAGAGCCCTGACGTCACAACAATTGGAGCGATGGGCACTGCACTGTGGTTGGTTAGGGTACACCTAGGGCCCAGGTAGAACCCAGTTAAAGCCTGCATGGGCAAACCCAGTTAGGACCCGCCTTGCCAGGTCCCACATAAACATGGCTAGTTGGGGCCCACCTAAGGGCCAGGTAGAAGGTACTTATAGCCTGCATGGGCATCGCAGTTGGGAGTGAAGTGGATGCCGCTGACATTGCTGACATGGGGTCCATATGGTTTAGCCCACCTTGAAACCATATGGGAACTACGCTGGCATGCTGGCTGTAATGCAAACGCTGCATCATACCTGCAGTGTGTAGTTTGATGTTGTGTGTGTAGCAGATATACCTGCAGTGTGTAGATCAATGTCCATAGGAAAGTCAATGCCCAGCAGTGTTTTTTTTCCCCAGCAGAGTTTCTAGTGTCTCTGTGTCTCTCTGGAAGAGGTTGCACATGAACTCTGCAGCCGCACTGAGGCGCTCCAACACAAACAGTCTGACATTAAGCTGCTTCACACAACAAACATGAGCACCACGCTGCTGTTTGTCCAAAAGACACAATATCTCCTCTCCCACCGACGTCATGTGTTCATTTATCGACAGCCGTACAGACTCCTCTTGACACATTTTACGTCGTTTATCGAGCTCTCACTGACTCTCCACATCGGGCTGTTATTTTGCTGCGATCAAGTCAACGATGTGAGAGATTAGCTATCACAGACGGACGGAGAGGGGGTGAAACATAGTGTTGCGCCATGCCTTTCGGCCTGGCGGAGACAATAAAAAACCGAAAGTGAAGGAAATGGCCATTTCTGCAACAGAAGTAGTCAATAAACTATGCTATGAAAACATGGGCCACATTGGCAAAGAATGTAAGAAAGAGGCAATCATGTAGAAAATAGCCGATCTCCAAGCTTACAAAGCCTCTCAACGTGAGGCGTTTCGAGCTTGTAGATCGGCTATTTTCACAATATTTACATGTGGAACGGAGTCAAACAGAATGGGGGGGTCCCAGATCAAGTACGTGTATTTGGGGGGGGGGGGGGGGGGCGGCGGCGTGAAAGGGTTGATAAACACTGCTGTAATCGGAGCGAAATTATCTGAAATTACTACATGACCATAATGCAGGCTAACATGCGTTGCACGGGGCGGTCCTGCCATTACGTTAGTTACTGTAGTTGCTGTGGAGCGACATAGTTCTCCAGAAGAGACACACAAACATACACCATCTACAATGGACGAACTGAGCAGCAATATAGACATTCACCACACGAACGTGCATTGTTGACAAAGTGATTGCACAGGCGCTGCAGGCATGAGAACCAGGTTAGCGTTAGCGACATGGCAGCTATCACAGCGCCCTGTCCGTCGTGCTGCAACTGCCTGTGATGGCTACAGCAGTAACAGCAAGCTGTCTGCGATGCCATTGTCTGGAGACTGCTCTTAGCGTGACACGACCAATGAGAGTGAGCGCTGTAGTTGTTGCTAAGATACGGTGGCGTCTCTGCCCCATAGCTTGTAGATCTCTCACACATGATTGGCGTAGGCTGCGTTGCCAGGTCTGACTTTGTGTCTAAGCAATGGTCGGCTTATTTTTGCGCGCCTTTGGGCTCGTTTGCATTGTGCGCACGGCAGCGCTTGTTTAGCGTACGTGAGCGCGACGTGGCAACGGACGTGGCAACGTGAAAGGTGATTGGCTGGTGAAAAGAAACACCCGACGTTACACCAGAAATGGTGCCTGGAGAAAATGGTGACCAAAAAAAAAGTTTGGAAAAAAAGGAAAAAAAACCCGCAGCGGCTGCGTGCTGTTGTGGTGATGAGGTCGTGCGCACGGTAAACGGTACGAAGCTGGCTCCCCTTCCGTTTTGTCCGACATTTGGTGAGTAGAATTAATTATGTTGCGCGGTGGAAAAGGTGCAGTGAGCAGTGAGATGTCCCCTACGCGAGGCGTAAATTCAGCGCGGCCGGCGTGGCGAGTCAGTTGCCGACATGTGGTCTGGCGGTGCGTTGTTTAGTCGATAATAGAGCTGTGGGGTGTGGACACCGAGGGTGCGGAAGTTGCTCGCCATTTATATAGTTAGATACATTAACCACTTTAGCCCTATTTTATACATAGGCTATTTGAAAATAGCCGATCTGCATCGCGAGCTTGTAGATCTGCTATTTTCAAACATTTTAGTACTTTTACTTTTAGTACTTTAAGTACATTTTTATACCAATACTTTTGTACTTTTACTCAAGTAAATTTTGAATTCTGGTCTTTTACTTGTAACAGAGTACTTTTACATTGCAGTATTGATACTTTTACTTAAGTAAAACATTCGAGTACTTTTTCCACCACTGATTCAGACTAACAGAAAGAGCGGAAAAAGGGAAAGAGTGAGACGAGAGATGTGAGGGTGGAGAAAGACAGAAAGAGTGGGAAGGGAGGGAGGTATAGGAGAGGGGACAGGCAATTAAAAGCAAAAGAAACACAGAAAGCAGGTCCCAGGTCTGTGTTCCTCCTGCCTGGCTGTTGACAGACGCAGACAGAAGGCGTCATAAACAGGGAAACCAAATGACGGAACTGTAGGCTATGCATGTCTGCGTTCCCCCCCTTTCCTTTAGAGAATAAGTTCATGCATTCTGCATGACTGTGACAGTGCTTAAAATACTGTGTGAACAGTGTGTTGATGTTTTGAATCATGCACAGCGTTTTACTGTATGTGACTGACAGCCCAGTATACAGTAGGCCTACCATGCACACACATACACACCCATAAGACATGTAAGGCTGCAGGTATACCAACACATACAGAACACCCCTCTCTCTCTCTCTCTCTATCCCCCTCTATCTCTCTCTAATCCCCTCTCTCTCTCTCTCTGTCCCCCCTCCCTCTACTTCTCACCCTCTCTCCCTCTCTCCTTCTCTCCCCCTCTCTCCCCCCCCCCCCCCTCTCTCTCTCTCTCTCTCTCTCTCTCTCACAAAGGCTTTAGAACGCAGCTTGTTATGACCCTGAGTGAACGGCAGGAATGAAGAAAGGAGTAAACAAGTTGGTTGCCATGCAGCAGATGTGCAGAGGTTGTGTGAACGCCACTGTTCCACTAATCAGCCACGTCTCCCAGACAACATCAGGCCCGTTAGCAGCATAACTAACATTGATGAGGGGGAGAAAATGAATTTGATGATAGCCAAAACCACAAGCACGAAGGAAAAGCAATATGCAACAACATACCATGTAATTTATGTATGTATATACAGGTATATAAATACCTGTATACAGTACATACCACACACACACACACACACACACACACACACACACACACACACACACACACACACACACACACACACACACACACACACACACACACACACACACACACACACACACACACACACACACACACACACACACACACACACACAGTATATGTGGGCTCCTTACCAGGAGATATATAAAGATGTAATTTCCTGTTTCTTGTTTATACTTGAAAAAGACAGAAAGGGTCGTATCTGCCGTTTGTCGCAAAATAAAAGCTTGGAGCATTCAAAAGTGAGTTGTTGCAAGTCCCCTCTTTGTTCTCCTTATACGTGCACCAACATACATTATTCAAGCTTTATTAACAACACAGACACACGCACGGCACGCACGCCAGGCACACGCACAGTTAAATCACCCGGTTTACACTCTCAGCGTTACACTAACACAGGATTCCGCTGTGTTGATACATCCAAACGGTGGTTGTTTTAATTGGTAGAAGTGATGTGTGGTATGCAGGGCATTATACCTTCATGCCAACTGTCTGGGTTGGGTCTTTCTCCCAGGGTAACATATGGCATTGGTTCTCAAAGTGGGGTCCGGGGACCCCCAGGGGTCCGTGTCGGGGGGTTTCCAGGGGGTCCCCAGCAAAAGTAGTTAACATAGCATCACAATAATTGTAACCACTTTAACCTTATACGTTGGCTATTCAAAAATAATTTGAAATCCTGAAAAGCAACGGTTTGGGAGATATTCCACCCGACAGAAACGACATGAATAAACACAGGCCATAATAAATACACAAACTCACATCTATACTTTATGGATCGGGTCATCTATTTATGCTCAGATTTGTTATATAATTAATAATAATTTGTATCCTTATTCTATTGTTTCTTCTCCTTTTATCTATATGCGTCTTTGATCATTTAACGGTTACATACTTCATTTTGTTGCTGTTCACTAGAATGCACCAACTTCACCAGTTGACTGTATGTATATTAAAAATAATTCTGATTATGATGTCATAATCAGGCCTTCCCTTGCTATCCTCGGCCTTAACCAAACAGGACCAGTTTGTAGGGCTGTTCGGCCTCACTGGGAGATATAATTGTTTATCAAGGAGATGTTGTGTCTATGTATAATGTTGCCATGGGAAATCATGTAAAGGGAAAAGGATTGGACGTCAAATTGAACCTAGAGGCACTCCACACGGAGAAAGGGGGGGAAATGGTGGCCAATTGACACACAGAACCTACAATTTGTCAAATATGATGTAAACTACTGCAAGGCAGAATTGTCGTGACAGTCTGGTTTACTAATCAAGGGCCATATTGCAGCATGTCTGTGTTTGTGTCTGTGTATGTGAGAGAGCCAAACATGTGGTGTACGTACGCTCACACACACACACACACACACACACACACACACACACACACACACACACACACACACACACACACACACACACACACACACACACACACACACACACACACACACACACACACACACACACACACACACACACACACACACACACACACACACAGAGCGTGGTCTGCAGATGTACCAACCTCATAACAGGCAAGCACGTTAATAACATCTTGATGGCTATATCATATGTGATATATAGACACTCATGTACTTGTGTACCACTTTGACATCATTTCAGGGAGCGTGATTGGTTCCTGATAACATACATGTTTGCACAACAGTGCGGAGCACAGCATTTGTGTGAAATAATTAGATTATGTCAGAAGATGAGGGGGTGAGATATTGTTTCAGTGCACATGATGAACTCTCATTTTCAAACATACCTGTCCTTGTATTCTCTGTTCCCTCAGCACTGGTTTCCATGGGAACCCGAGAAACTAGCAAGGTTGTGTGTGTGTGTGTGTGTGTGTGTGTGTGTGTGTGTGTGTGTGTGTGTGTGTGTGTGTGTGTGTGTGTGTGTGTGTGTGTGTGTGTGTGTGTGTGTGTGTGTGTGTATGAGTCTGTGCATGTGTGTATGTGCGTGTGTGCGTGTGCGTGTGTGCGTGTGTGCGTGTGTGTGTGTGTGCGCGCGCACGTGTGCATGAGAGAGAGAGAGAGAGAGAGAGAGAGAGAGATGGAGGGAGGGAGAGCAGGTAAAAAGTGCTTGCACCTATAGAACCCTGTGAATTTTAACACCTGGCTGTACCCATTAAAATATGAGCTCAGATTCATCTCCGAGGATAAAAATATTCACACAAATGAACGGCCGGATCCATAAGGTCTAAATATCTAGTTGGCCCTCAGAGAGGTTAAAATAAGTGCTTATATAACTAGCTGCAGGGCTAACGGTAGACACCAGTGGGTGAGGTTGTGCAAGGAGCCTTTGCCCTTCACACCAAAGGCGAGGATCAAACATGAACATAAGACGTATCCCGAGCAGAGCTGTGATGATGTATTTACAAGAGACAGACAGAGGTGCCAGCGCATTTTTAATGAAAGCTCAGTTAACATTTTTTGAACAAACCCAAATTAATTCATGACTTTTTAATGGGCCTTTTGGAAGCCTCTAGAATCTCTGATTGCCTCTCATGTGGTGAACAAACTTTTTAATGAAGCTAATATCCGGTTCACTCATTCTTAACTTTATTACATGTAATTCAATGCTGAGAACCAGGTACTGTGTTGATGTGACTCCCAGGAGAGCTTCTCCAAACTCCAAAAAAAACGTTCTTGGTAGATACATTCTTGAACTTTGCTACGAACTTGGAGAGGCCTGGAATCACCAACCTCTTTCCAATGACAACATTCACATGAAGGTCAGTTTAAAACATGGAAAAGATTTTCCAGATCAGTGCATCCTTAAAGGGATAGTTCACCCAAAAAATTACTTTATTTCTATCAATTAGTCACGCCATGGAGACTTGAACACATGGATATTTTTTTTGTTTTTGTCGCATTCCTAAGCCAATTATTTGATGACCAGCGGACCGGTAGGAGACACAAAGTAGGCTCTATGTGTCTCCTACCGGAACCGCTGCCGGTCATCAAATTATTGACTTAGGAATGCGACACAAAAAAAATAATATCCATGAATTCAAGTCTCCATTGGGTTGACTAATCGATAGAAAAAAAGTAATTTGGGGGTTGAATTATCCCTTTAAGGCCGTGGTATCTCTAGCATGGCTGTGATCACACTTATGTTTTGATTGATTTATTTATTGACAACAAGCATATGTACAAAACAAAGATGCACATCTGAGTCAAAAGGATGTCACAAGAAAGCACAGAGGCTTATTTCCATTGTGGTCCCATGTACAGTGAAAAACAAAAAACAAAACAAGAAGTACTGTGAAATAGAAATACAAATAAAACAACAAAATTCATACATTTAGTTTGAAGAGAGAAGAATCAGTTCCATGTGGTATTTAGAAAACTCTTGAGGGAAGACTTAAAACTGGCAGTAGATCGAATCATTTTTGTAACTTTAGGCAAACTATTCCATGTCATAGCTGCAGAATACAAAAAAGAAGCCTTTCCAATTTTGCTTTTAACTTTGCATGGGACAAAATTTGTGGCGCTACCCCTAGTGGAGTATCTATGCACATCACGGACCTTTGAAAAATATTTGCATAAATACTTGGTCATCTCAGAGGCATGCATGTTATTAAATCTAGCAAACGTAAGCTGAGTGGGAGGAGCCAGTCAGCCCAGGGAGCCTGTTTATGTGAAGATATTAACGGTGTTATAAAATATACATTTAACATGGAACACATGGCCTAGTGGCAACATGCCGTGTGTGTTAAAGTATTTGCTTGTGTGTTTACAGTACAGAGTAGGCTATATGTGTGTATGGCTTAAATGAAAATGTCTGCATGGCCACTGTATGAGCATGAGTTTGTGAACATGAAACCTTCATAATTAACACTTCTGGCGTGTATTCCATCACACAGAGGACCTGATGGTCTTTAACCGATTTGCTTCTTGTGTTGGAGAGACTCAGATGGAATGAATCTGCAGTCTAAATCAACATGTCCACCACTAGAAATAACTACATTGTTATAAGCTAGCCTGGTAAAGCATCCCGTTGCGTGAATTCACATTATCATGCGTCTTCTGCAGACCGGGCTGGCCCCAATTAAGCGCTGTGTGGGCTTTTTGCAGAAACCAAAAAGTGGAAGCGCCAATCAGCGTAGACGTTGATTGGCTCTTGGCTGATTTGCTTTTCTACCTTTTGGTTTCTGCAAAAAAATGTTCTCGCCTTGATGAAGACCTTAACTGGTCAAAACATTTTTATATCATTTAACTTTGTTTTAACTTTACTTCCTCTCCTCCACATTTTTTGAGTGCTTGGATCTCCTCTTCTTTTCAAGCCTGCATTCCTGTACATTCGGTACATTTTTTAGACTTCTCCTTTGAGCACCCTGTGTTTTTTCTCTGGCATTAAACCAGTATTAGTAGTAGATGACAATAGTCGCTATGTGTATGTATTTGTACATATGAGGTCCCTCTACATAGGAATTGCAGTTGGAATGAATGGGAGTTGATGAGCCCGCTCCCTGACACTGTACTGTAAATCTGACATCTAAATGTAAAATCTCAACATCCATGATGTTATCAGCTAACTGATAGACAAGAAAGTATTTCAGATAAAGCCAATGCTAGTCAATTTCCCATGGCAACCCCATTCATTTGTTTACACTCATACTCGTATTAGGGTGACAACATGACATCTTCTATTAGTGGTTATAGGAATACAACCATAGAAAAAAGTATGGAATTTTCAGTAGAACTGCATTGCTAGGGAACAGCTTTGCTCCAGGTTTATTTCCTACTAGAGTTTCGGGGGGCTACGCCCCCCTCAACCCCAGCCGCGCACGGGGCCCAGCGTGGCCGTGTGTGTATTGGGGGACCCAAATCGCCGGAGTGAAACTGTGGAAAAGTTTTTTTGAAAAAGGAAAAAATTTGAAGAAATAATATTTGTTATGTTTCAGGGGGTCCACAGGGGGTCCGCGGACCCCCTGATGGTCCACTGACCCCCTGTGGAGTGTTGGGACGCGCGGGGACACCCCTGGAACATTGCGGACCATTTCGGTGTTTTTTTTTTTTTCATGAAGGTGGTTGCTTGTTTCTGGCGCAGGCTGTGCAAAGCTGGCAACCCAGCGCATGCTGCCGCACGTTGAAGTGGCGTAGCGTCATGAGGGTCAGTGGGGCCGTGGCTCGGTCAGTGAAGACCCTGTAGTGCGGATGATTTGTGGCATAGAGGGGCAGATTGTAAATCCACAGAGGAAACATCCGTGGGCTACCATTGGTTCAGCGATGTGTGCGGTCGCCCTGCGGCCCCTCCTCCTCCACCAATGTGCAGTATTGAGAGCCCTGACGTCACAACAATTGGAGCGATGGGCACTGCACTGTGGTTGGTTAGGGTACACCTAGGGCCCAGGTAGAACCCAGTTAAAGCCTGCATGGGCAAACCCAGTTAGGACCCGCCTTGCCAGGTCCCACATAAACATGGCTAGTTGGGGCCCACCTAAGGGCCAGGTAGAAGGTACTTATAGCCTGCATGGGCATCGCAGTTGGGAGTGAAGTGGATGCCGCTGACATTGCTGACATGGGGTCCATATGGTTTAGCCCACCTTGAAACCATATGGGAACTACGCTGGCATGCTGGCTGTAATGCAAACGCTGCATCATACCTGCAGTGTGTAGTTTGATGTTGTGTGTGTAGCAGATATACCTGCAGTGTGTAGATCAATGTCCATAGGAAAGTCAATGCCCAGCAGTGTTTTTTTTCCCCAGCAGAGTTTCTAGTGTCTCTGTGTCTCTCTGGAAGAGGTTGCACATGAACTCTGCAGCCGCACTGAGGCGCTCCAACACAAACAGTCTGACATTAAGCTGCTTCACACAACAAACATGAGCACCACGCTGCTGTTTGTCCAAAAGACACAATATCTCCTCTCCCACCGACGTCATGTGTTCATTTATCGACAGCCGTACAGACTCCTCTTGACACATTTTACGTCGTTTATCGAGCTCTCACTGACTCTCCACATCGGGCTGTTATTTTGCTGCGATCAAGTCAACGATGTGAGAGATTAGCTATCACAGACGGACGGAGAGGGGGTGAAACATAGTGTTGCGCCATGCCTTTCGGCCTGGCGGAGACAATAAAAAACCGAAAGTGAAGGAAATGGCCATTTCTGCAACAGAAGTAGTCAATAAACTATGCTATGAAAACATGGGCCACATTGGCAAAGAATGTAAGAAAGAGGCAATCATGTAGAAAATAGCCGATCTCCAAGCTTACAAAGCCTCTCAACGTGAGGCGTTTCGAGCTTGTAGATCGGCTATTTTCACAATATTTACATGTGGAACGGAGTCAAACAGAATGGGGGGGTCCCAGATCAAGTACGTGTATTTGGGGGGGGGGGGGGGGGGGGGCGGCGGCGTGAAAGGGTTGATAAACACTGCTGTAATCGGAGCGAAATTATCTGAAATTACTACATGACCATAATGCAGGCTAACATGCGTTGCACGGGGCGGTCCTGCCATTACGTTAGTTACTGTAGTTGCTGTGGAGCGACATAGTTCTCCAGAAGAGACACACAAACATACACCATCTACAATGGACGAACTGAGCAGCAATATAGACATTCACCACACGAACGTGCATTGTTGACAAAGTGATTGCACAGGCGCTGCAGGCATGAGAACCAGGTTAGCGTTAGCGACATGGCAGCTATCACAGCGCCCTGTCCGTCGTGCTGCAACTGCCTGTGATGGCTACAGCAGTAACAGCAAGCTGTCTGCGATGCCATTGTCTGGAGACTGCTCTTAGCGTGACACGACCAATGAGAGTGAGCGCTGTAGTTGTTGCTAAGATACGGTGGCGTCTCTGCCCCATAGCTTGTAGATCTCTCACACATGATTGGCGTAGGCTGCGTTGCCAGGTCTGACTTTGTGTCTAAGCAATGGTCGGCTTATTTTTGCGCGCCTTTGGGCTCGTTTGCATTGTGCGCACGGCAGCGCTTGTTTAGCGTACGTGAGCGCGACGTGGCAACGGACGTGGCAACGTGAAAGGTGATTGGCTGGTGAAAAGAAACACCCGACGTTACACCAGAAATGGTGCCTGGAGAAAATGGTGACCAAAAAAAAAGTTTGGAAAAAAAGGAAAAAAAACCCGCAGCGGCTGCGTGCTGTTGTGGTGATGAGGTCGTGCGCACGGTAAACGGTACGAAGCTGGCTCCCCTTCCGTTTTGTCCGACATTTGGTGAGTAGAATTAATTATGTTGCGCGGTGGAAAAGGTGCAGTGAGCAGTGAGATGTCCCCTACGCGAGGCGTAAATTCAGCGCGGCCGGCGTGGCGAGTCAGTTGCCGACATGTGGTCTGGCGGTGCGTTGTTTAGTCGATAATAGAGCTGTGGGGTGTGGACACCGAGGGTGCGGAAGTTGCTCGCCATTTATATAGTTAGATAGGCTTTTCACAGCAGGCATTTCAACAAACAAAGGCATCTGGTGGGTTTTTATGGTATTCTATGAGCCAGCCACCAGTTGCCGAGCAAACAATTATTCTCTAAGGTAGGAGAGCTGATCTCATAAATATTATCATAGGCTGTACCCTAAGCAAGTCAAAATGACTCTCTGTCCCGGGCATAACTCGGGCGACGTCCAACTAAATGGCTTCAAACTTGGCGTATGTGTCCCATATGACCAGGGGGGTGAGTGCCAAAAAAACACACGTCAGTATCTGTCTGTCCGCGAGTCTACGGAGGACACACCGAATCTCTGTGTGTTTGGGGTGGTGTGGGCACTGGCTTCCCTGAGTGGCCAACCCGACCTGTCGGCTTCACTGATTGGCTGAGCTTTTATTTTAAGTCATGTTTGTGCCGCTTAGCCAATATAAGTGGCAGCATGTACAATGGAGCAAATAGTGCGAGATCTGTGCTCATGGTGAAGGAGCCACAGATCTGTGGTCAGGGCTTAAGATTAAGAAAGCCACAGCGCATGGAGCGGGTACAACTGGTACAACGGGAACAAAAGGGTACAATGAGTAGGAAAGATAACAAGAGCATTGGACAACAGGGTGTGGCGTGTGTATTCCCGACTTAGTCGGCCGGTGCCCTTGTATCAATGAGTAAAGGACCACCACCAAGGCTGTATAGCTACAAGCTACATTATTCATAGGAGCACTGGAGAGTTTTAATGCTACAGAATGACGTTAGGGACACTAACCATGTCCATGAGAAAGTGTGAAGTTTGTCATAATGGAGGACGCACACAGCGACCAATCACAGCCGTTCATCGTTCAAAGAGCAGATCCAGCTCCTGGGGTCAATTTGCTTTGCGTTACCTTCAACGTTTATGCTAAAAGTGTAGCACTTGCTGAACCTTGCATCACTAGGTAGGCCTGTCACAATTATTACATAATCGTCTAATCGCAATTATTTTATATAATCGCAATTATTTTATATAATCGCAATTATTTGTGCATAATTGTCATAATCAATTCATGTTAAAAAATGTCATATATTTTCAAAAAATGACAAAAATAGTGGAAATAGCAGATCTATAAGCAATGCGACGCGTTTTGAGCTTATAGATCTGCTATTTCCACTATTAATGTTTATTTTTTAAGTATAAAGTAATTCAATGCAACTTTTCTGTTTACGAAAGCTAAAAGCCAAACAGAAATGTAATTTTTATTCATAATGTTCCATTCATTTTCAACGACAGAAACACAATTAAATCGTTAATCGCAATTATTTGAGTGATAATTAATCATCAACTTAAATTTGTAATGGTGACAGCCCTATCATTAGGTAGTGTACATGTGGAAAGCCTGGTTCCAGTGCTCAGATCCAGTCTAGAGCCCACCTTCTGTATCCGGCATCTGCAAAGCAAGTTGACCCCGAGTCTAGGTCAGTCTACATTAGGGCGAGTAATACTTGAAATTGAACTTGTACTTGAACTGGTGGTCCACTAAACATTCTAGCTATTGAAGTGGGTTCCAAAATGGCATGATTGCTGTCCATGGTGCTGAAATCTAACTCTTACGCGCTGTGAGAAAGAATTTGCAAGGCAAGGAGTGTAAGCCCCACATGTGTTTGTTGTATAGCAATTTAACATCAAGCTTTAGGCCGGGGCTTATTTGTAAGCACCATAAATACGACTGCATAGTGCTTTTCTGAACCTGGCCTGTCCACCATACACAGGTCTGTATACAGCATAGTGGGTTGGGGTGTGGGGGGATCATGTGCTCTGCCCCCCGGCCTGATTTTGACTTCTTCCACCACCGTCAATAGTAAGCAATTGTGGTGTTCAGCCATACTGAATGTGTTCATACACACAATCCCCGGAACACACGAAGATTCAAACCCAAAAGAAGAGAATTAGTGAAAGGGAATACTTTGGTTGTGTAAATGTGTATGGTAATCTACAATCTACAAGCTTAAATAGTTATAATTTTACCTTCAACTTCATTGAGTTTTAACTTGTTCTCGCCTGGCTTCTCAACCTGATTCTTCTTAATCTAATTTCTGGGCAGCTCAACTATGATTGGTCTGTATCAATGTCGTAAATTCTGAATGGCTGGTACATAAATAAAACAGGGAGGATTTGTGTGTGCAGCTGAGCTGGAGAAACGGCGCATGTAACAGATTTTCACAGTATTTAATCACCCCCTCTGTGTGCGAAAACTATGTAAAACACAGAAAAAGCACATTTTAACCACATGGGACCTAAAGGTTCAGGTGTGCAGCAGTGGGAAGCAGAGTGAAGAAGCACAGCTGTGGCTGTTGGAATAGGCAGAAATTGGTTGTTACTATACTACCTTGTAAACTAACAATTTCCTTGCAAGGCTTGCTTGAAAATGTCCATATTGTTTATGAGGTCGCAGAGGGAAAGCTGCAAGCGTCGACCAGCGGTGCTAAATCATTAATCAGGACTGTCCTGTGATGGCTGTCACCACTACAGGTGTGTCCACTTCCCACACTTCATATATTATAGCTGTAAAGCAGCCTCGGCTACAGGTCTCCTCCCAGACCCTCAGGGTCAGTGTGCAATAATGTATAATTTATTAACAAAGTTGCAAGGATTTATGAGACAGGAGTACCAAGTTTGTGATTTCTTTATCTATTCTGGATGCAGACTCTGACGGACCTGAAATATACATCAAAGATTAAGGAGTTGCCCTGTGGTAAAGCCACGTAAAGTTAGTTCGTTTTTGGACTAAAGACACACTAGTAAGTATGTTACATTGCAATGCATTGGAATGCAATGCATTAAGATGGAGGGCTGTTAAGAGGAATCTTGAGGATAATCAAGGTAGACATTCAGGAAATATTTGCTTTGTCTACATTCCAACCTTGACAAGAAATCAAGAGATTGTGATGATTAGATCTGTACAACTTGAGCATGGAACTAAGACAAACAGCCTGGCAGATCTCTCTATCTCTCGTCCAAGCCTCCTTTTTTGTCTTCATCATCTCTGTCTATCCTGTCTGTAGACAGTAGTCTTTTTACGGTCGACAGATTGATGTGACCGTTTTATAAAAGCTTCTGTGTTTTATTGACCACACACATGCACATATTCATTCACTAAGTCTACAGTACACATAGGCTATGTGTCGCCCAGTCTCACTGGGCCTGCTGCTGGCTATGCATTTAAATAAAAGTCCTTTATAACTTTGTACAGTTGAGCCAGCTCTCTCTCTCTATCTCTCTGCTGGCATCCTCTCTGGTGTTATATGTTTAAAGCCCTGGGCCACGGTACAGCATGCTACTATCAATTTAATCAGACAGTTTGAAACACCTGCCAATCAATTAACCCTGGCACTTAGTGAGAGTTCAAAGAAATGCTAATAAACAGTTTAACACATTGACCGCCAAGGACGTAACATTACATCATCTCAAATCCAACGTTTCACTGCCAAAGGCGTAATATTACGTCATCATAAAAGAAAATCCTGTTTTTAGTGATTACGCTATAGAGGGCGATCTTCGCCAACTTACGAATAATGCCTCGACTTCGAGAGAAGGATCCACCAGGAAATAACGTCATCCAAAACAAAATCACCCCGTCCACTACAATGTTGTCAGATTTTAAAGAAACACATCTATCTCGGATTTCTTCTCGTTTTCGTCGAAAACGAGCCATATTCAACTGCCGATAACTACAGAACGGCCGATTGTGGCGACAACGTTTTTGTTTCCGGTGGAAATAAGAGAGACTCGTCCTTCCAACTAAAATGTGGACTGCCCTACCAAGAGGCTGCAATTCAAAACTGGCAAGTCATGATCTAGCCCCCCCCCTGAACTGTTTACTGTACATCTTTTTTGTTGTTAAACTGTTTATATGATGTTCTGCATAGTAGCGTATATCTGTCTAAATTCAAGTACGTGAGGACCCCATTTGAAACAAGCCATTGCAGCTTTTCTGGGCTTTTTCAATCCTATTTAGTTGACCTTGTGTTGTGAACTGTACTTCCATATGCTTTTTCTCTGCAAACTTCTAAATAAAGTATTCAATCAATCAATCAATCAATCGATATAGGACTGGCAGAGATGGGTACAGGGGCTAGTCAGCCCTGGCAGATTATTGTCCTCTTCCACTGTTATTAGACTGGATTTGAACCGTCCCTCACCCTCAACTTGCCCATGTCACTTTCAACTTCTCTGGAAGTCAGACAAAGAGAAGAGGCAAACCGTCTCAATGTTCCTTTGACATTTCTTCTGTTCTTCTTCAGAGCCGAGCTGGCGGGGGAGGAGGGATGTACGGTGGAGGGACAGCAGAAGAGGGGGGAGGGGGGGGTATGGGGTCAAACTAGACTGGGCCAAGAATAGAGTGGTTTCTGACAACAAACACTCAAGATGTCATTAGGAACAGGTTAAAAGACAGCAGGGGTGTGTACAGGTGTGATGAGTGGTTGTGTAACGAGAGGCAGTTCAAAGGCTCCTGCAGCTCGCACAACATATTCAACACACCTCTCTCCTGCCTATCACACATCTAACATGGGCTACTGTACAGCATGGAGCACAGCAGGGGCATTTATGAAGACACCGTAACTTCTTATCCCTACCATACCCAGCATGAACTGGGGTGTACTGTTCTCTGTGCCATCTTCGGAGGGTTGAATTTTAGTTTGAAACGTATTCAGACGAGTTGGAAAAACGATCCTCCCTACAAGCTGCTCATTACTGTCTGAAGCGATGCCTGAGATCAGGGATGTGAAGTTGAGAGGAAGGAAGAAGTGAAAGAGTAAAGTGTCCATCTGTGAGACCGTAGGGCCGGGTTTCAAAGGATTCAAAACAAACAAACGCACTCGCACGCACACACACGTACGCTTACAGATGTACACAAAGGCATGTCACACAAACACACATCTGTCCGACAGCGAAGGGGCTGGAACTGACGGTAAACTCAGCGTCACAACAAACACAGGCCACCAGGAATGCACACAGACGGAAAATCAACGCCGTTAATTGTCGAATCACAATCGCTTTTTCAAACCGGCTTTAAAAAAAAAGAACTGACCTTGGTCTCAAGACAAAACACTGTTACATGATCTCCACCACAGGGCACAAAAGCCTGTTTCACAGAATTCTCAGGGGCTCACACACCAGATGGATAATTATCTCTTCCTCCATCCTTCATCCTCAGCTCCTTCCGTCTCCCTTTGCACAACAATTTCCCTTTCTCGATGTGGTGATTTGCCTGGCAAAGTTGGCTTAGTGAACTGACAATGACCTCCTTCAGCCCTGACATGCAGAACGTACAGTTAAAACAATATATCAGACCAGATTGAGCATGTTCAGAAATGAGAAACTCAGTTACCAGGCACTCTAAACCCTCTCATTACCCAGTACCCACCACTCAAGACAGAAGAAACACATTAGGGATTTTGCACTGGGTCTTCTGAATTCCCCCTGCAGAACCTGGCTGCTCCTCACCAGAGGCGAAATGTCCAATTGGCAATCCAGAAGTAGCACACAGCTACAGATCCCCAGAACAAAAACTGAAAGATATGAAAAATCACCCATCCCATTCCTTGCAAGCCTTTTGAATGCCAGATAGAATGTGCTTTTTAAAATGTTTGAATTTGTATTAACCCATGTAGACCTGAGGCCGATTCTAAAAACGCCTTCTTAATCCTGACCTAAGTTTTCTGAAAAACTTCAAATATTTATTCAAAAATTACAAAAACAATATGTTGCTATATACTGTACCGTCCTGAGAGGTATAAAAAGGGGTTCCCGCCCTTAAAGGACTACCATTTAAACTACCATGTGAGTATGAATAAACAAATCTTAAACCTTAAACAGTAACAATGACAATTAACAACTGCTTGTGACTACTAGATTAGATCCATTGGCATCACAGGTTCTTTCTCCCATTTCGTGAAAAGTAACAGTTTCGGACATAGACGGTTTCTGCCCGACAGCGATGATATATGAGTCCACGTTGTTCACTTGTTCTGCTTGGAGAGGTCATGGGGTGAGGAGTGAAAGACATCCAAACAGAATGTCTGCTCTCATTATTACTGAGTCAGCCTTGGCAATACCAAAGTTTACCAACGGCACCAGGGAAACTGGCATTAGCTAAGGGGATGTAGAGAACATTACTTGGCAAGAGCGATTGCCAGCATACCACACATCATAAACACATCATAAACCCATCATTCATAACACTGCCACTGGCACGAGAAGCCAGGTTGCTTGGGGCTTCTCTAGTCGATTGGCATTAAGATTGTAGCGTTTGTGTTATTGTCTCCGCCAGGCCGAAAGGCATGGCGAGAAGTCCTTACTAATACCTAGAAGGTCAATGATATCACTCCAGTTCTCAGATCTTTATACTGGCTCCCTGTCTGTCAAATCATTTCTTTCAAAATGCTACCGTTAAAGCATTGAATGGTTTAGGGCCTAAATGCATTTCTGATCTTTTGCTGCACCATTAATCATCCAGACTTCTCAGGTTGTCTGGGACGGGTCTGCTCTCTGAACCCAAAGTCCCAACTACACGTGGAGGAGCAGCGTTCTGTTTTTTATTCACCACATATTTGGAAGAAACTCACAGAAAAGGGCTACAACTCAGTGAACGTAAATCAAAGCTAAAGACCTTTCTGTTTGATTTACTGACTTAGTTAGACTTAGTGTTTAATAATTTCTTCTTTCCTGTAATTGTTTTCTCTCATTTCCCTGCCTTTGTATTCAAATGTCCTTTTATGTGATTCTTTTCTGTCTTAATGTCTCAATGCTTAATCTTTTAAAGCACTTTGAATTGCATTGTTGTTGAAATGTGCAAATAATGAAATAAATACAGTGTACAAATAAACTTGGTTGGTGATGCAATGTGAGCTCTAATCCTGTTTTTGAGAAGAACACAGCAGAAAGTGCAATGTGTGTATGTGTGTGATTGAAACACGATGCATCTTTATCTGTTTGATGTGTGTTGAATACACTAATTAATGTAAGTGAATCCATACACATCAAGGCATGAACAAATACAAAAAACACACACACACACACACACACACACACACACACACACACACACACACACACACACACACACACACACACACACACACACACACACACACACACACACACACACACACACACACACACACACACACACACACACACACCTGCATGAACATGCGTGGGGGATTGCTGGAGGACATAATGAGACATCTGGATGAGAAAATAAATGATAAAGCAACAACAAGCGCTATCTATCGCCTTTGGCGCCTAAGGCAATAATACAACTGTGATGAGAGGAACAGCTTCTGGTCAATAGGGAACAATACTGATCAATACACAAATGCACACACACATGCATGCGCACGCACACACGCACGCAGACGCACAGAGAATAACATCTACCACATATGATATATTAAAACATCTATGTAGACACACATTGCTTCCAGTAGTGAATTCCTCTGCTCAGACAGAAGAGCTGATCACTGTGTATTCTCATTTCTCACTTTGTTTTTCTCCTGTCGAAGTCCCACTGACCCATCCAACACACTCCTCTCCCAGCAGGCTCTGTTCTGATTACGTGTCAGGGTGTGCTCCAAACTATGAAACTATGCCGATAACATCCGCCTTCCACAGATGTGTGCGTGCGTGCGTGTGTGTGTGTGTGTGTGTGTGTGTGTGTGTGTGTGTGTGTGTGTGTGTGTGTGTGTGTGTGTGTGTGTGTGTGTGTGTGTGTGTGTGTGTGTGTGTGTGTGTGTGTGTGTGTGTGTCCGCTGCACTGGATCTGTGCTGAATTAGTGTTATGCTATCACTGACTGAGACACACACACACGTGGCATAGCACAAATAGCCTAAGACTATAAATAAATAAATTGTTTGTTCAACCATTACACAACTCACAGGATGTTTGTAAAATGATTTCTGAAGTTCTAAACACTGGTGCACTGCAAATGTGTTTGTTAACACAAACATAACCAAATGAGTTGGATACGTTAAATTAAGCAGTTGAAACATATCCCCAACATGAACAATGGGGGGTGACCGCATTGCCAAAAAAGGTCAATGGTCTAGAGTCTAGACCCTTTGCAGCTTTCAACTTCTACAGTAATAGCCTGTGTTGCTTGAACCCCCAAATCCACACTTTGCGGCTATATTTCCAATTATTTGTGTAAACTAGACAGCTGTGTTGAGTGCAGCGCTACAGTCTACAAACAACATCTTAAGTGTTTTATTTTCCACGTGAGTGACGGCTGCACAAAGTGTTGTGGCAATAGGCTCTATGCACAGCAGCCATATTGTGAAGCCATTCACAGGTGTTACCAATGATACTAATGAAGGCTCTGTTCCATTCTGGTCAAACAGAGTCAGGGTGCTGATATTATATATATCATATTATATATATGATATTATATATGCATGTTGGCTCACTGGAAACACTCTGCTACACCAGTGGGTCTAAAATTGGGGTCCAGGGACCCTTATGGTTCCTTGAGGGGTTTCCAAATGGTCCCTTACGGGTGTGTAACTCTGAGAGTGTACAAATGGAACCAAATGGACCCGTAAGGGTCCATTTGGTTCCTTTGAGAACCACTGTGCTACACGAAATGGAACAGAGCCTTCATTAGTATCATTGGTAACACCTGTGAAGGAAGTGATACTATGGCTGCTGTGCATAGAGCGTATTGCATCCTCAGTGGATCCATGCATACTGTACAGTATATGCATATTGATGTTTGTCCAGGCCTGGCATTACATTGCTTTGGATTTGTTTATATCCTGGTCTTTTTTTGGCACCAGGACAATAACAGATGACTTAAAACAGGAGGGATACACACCCGTGGAAAGAGAGGTTAAATATGTCTTTACACCCACCAGCCAACTGCTCACGCACACGTTTTGATCACTCGTCCTGGAATTCCATCTGGTCCCGTTGCTTTTCTAAGGTTGCTGGACCGGGTGGTAATGGTGGGGGCTCTTTCTGGGGGAGGCGGGTCTACATTATTTACATCAAAAGCAGGCATAAAAGTCATTTAGCTCCTCCGGGAGAGATGCAGAGATGTTAGCTGCACTTCTGATTGCACTTTTATAGTTTGTCATATCGTGTAGCCCTTGCTAGACGCTATGTGAGTTGTTGGCACTTAATTGTGTCTTGATCTTATCTTTATATTCCTTTTTAGCAGCTGTGGTCGTGCTGCGCAAATTATACAAGTTCATCGTATAGTTCAGTGGTTCTCAAAGTGGGGTCCAGGGACTCTCAGGGTTCCTTTATGGGGGTCTAAATTGACCCCTACAAGTCTGTAACTCTGACAGTATACAAATGGAACCAAACGGACCCTAACAGGTCCGTTTGGTTCCATTTGTATACTGTCAGAGTTAAGGGGAGAGCTTGAAATGTTTAAGGTTTTTTTAAGTGGTATTAACTATACCACTGGTATAGTTCATCCTCATCATCAGCATCAAAGGCTGTAGGCCTATCTCTTTCTAAGGTGTGCTGTGTGCACTTGGCTATTCATTCAATGTTTTAGATTTGGATACATTTTTCTTTGGATAACGTCAGTAGAAAATGTACTAATATAACTTGTGACTGTATCTGCAAATTCGTCAACTATTTCCTGCTGATCTGCTGAACATTTTTTTTAGTTTGCATGTTCAAGGCAGTCCTGGTGAGGTGCACTCGATTCACTATAACAGAGCATGGACTTCATGGATGGTGTTTGTAACAACATTATTAGTATAGCAGAGTGGTCTGACGTGTGCAAGCAGAGATCTGCAATAGAGGTAGAATAGAATAGAGGAAGTGTGCAATAGAGATCTGTATACACACCACATACACCACATTAGCACTTACACCACATACAGAACATACCATTATAATACCACATACATGATGCATCACATACACCAAATACACAGATACTCCCCATATCACATACACAAAACCACATACCACATCACATTATGGATTCCAGCGCATCCCCTACATTTCTACACCCTGTGTTGTGGGGTTATACAGCAGAAATTCCCAAACAAATTATTTTCAAAATAGAGGTCTGTTCCTCTTTCTCTCTCTGTCTCTCTCTCTTTCTCTCTCTCTCTCTATGAGGGCAAGTTCACTACCATGCAACCATAACAACAGGCTGTCAGTGGAACATTGATGTGTGTGTGTGTGTGTGTGTGTGTGTGTGTGTGTGTGTGTGTGTGTGTGTGTGTGTGTGTGTGTGTGTGTGTGTGTGTGTGTGTGTGTGTGTGTGTGTGTGTGTGTGTGTGTGTGTGTGTGTGTGAGCATGCGTGTGCGTGTGCAGACAGCGTTCTTATGAAGCATGTGAGTTGTAGCGGTGTGTTTTAGTATTTGGAGCGCGGTGTTCAGGAGCCTCACTGTCTGAACGAGCGGCACTCTGAACTTTTGAACCGCAAACCTGGATTAACAACTGACCTGAGAGCAGCAATCTCAGGGAAACTATAATTAGGATTGATTAAAGAACATTCCTGAGGTCTGTCTCTGCATGCTAAGTGTGCTGTGGAGGCTTAGACTGAGACAGACGTTAAATGGATTATGAAATGCGTACTTTAATCATAAAAACTCCATGTACCAAAAGCCATAGTGTACACGGATATTTGCTAGCAATTATATAAGCACATACAAGACGCGCGTGTGTGTGCGTATGTGCGTGTGTGTGTGTTGGTGTCTTACAACAGAATGAACTGAGAGGGGAAAGCATCTCAGGATTCCTTAGAACCCAACCAGTGGTTACTGCAATCATCCCTACCCTTCCACAGTATAATTAGCTGAGACTGAGGTAGCATGGTGCCTATAAATACCAGAGACTAAACAGGCATAAACAAAGGGACCGCCATAGCCAACAACCTCTCACATCAGACTATAATCCTCTCCCACAAACTCTGACAACAACATCAGCAACAATGGTGTTGGGCTTGGGGGAGCACCTGGTAATGCAGGTGGCCAAACTTTAGCCTTCCTGAAGTCATTCGTTTTGTATTCGCTACTATTACACAGGAATCATATTCTATTTGTTTACATACTGTGTATGGGACAATGCACATTAGTAAACATTTCTGTTTCCACGTCAAAATGTAAAAGTTAGCTGACGAGACGATTTGAATCGGTTTACCCTGGGTAGGTTGTTAAAGTGAAGGCCTAGTATTGCCAATACAATATGCAATACAATACAATACATAAGTACATTCTGTTTGTACCCCCCCCCCCCCCCCAATTAAAAATGTATATTTTGTATTTACTGTTCCTTTCACCACTGAAGTCCTGTTTCTTCACCTCTTCCTTTCAGCCCACTTTAACACCCCATCTGACTTCCTCTTGCTCCAATCTCATGTGTCCTCCTCCCTAAATCCTCCAATACAACATTTAGGTGGTTGATTCCATTTCGGTTTGAATGTGGTGTGTTAAACACCGATGTAGTAAAACCATCCCTATAGTTCTGAAGCCACGGGTAAAGGCTACTTGGGAAACAGGCCTGGAAGGGGAAACTGGGTCACAAATGTGAAGGAGAGAGGAACCACTTTTCCCACAGCCAGGCCCAACGGGAAATGCCTCACAATGTTCAGAAGTAATGCTTGTTTATTTGAAACTTGAATGGTAAAGCATCTTTCTTGGCAACAACACGCAAGAAGAGAAAACTCATTGGGGAAGCCGAAGGACAAAAGGTAAACAAGAGGTTCTTTAGTGCAGTGGTTCTCAAACTTTTTTATGTCAAGGACCCCCAAATTGACACTTATTAGCCCGCGGACCCCCATTTGAAAAGATTTGCCTCAGGGACCCCCATAAGAGATTTTTTTTCGGCTCTAGCAGTGATTCTCAACCATTTCAATTTCAAGGACCCCCAGTTTGACATGCATTAAGCTACGGACCCCTATTTAATGACATTTCTATCTCTGGGACCCCAATTTATATTGTAAAATCAATGTTAATGTAACTCTGAGAGCGTACAAATGGAACCAAATGGACCCGCTAGGGTCCATTTGTACACTGTCAGAGTTACAGACCCATAAGGGTCCATTTGGTTCCTAACTATCCATCATTAAGCTGGGGACCCCCTGGAATTCCCTCAAGGACCCCTGGGGGTCCCCAGACCCCACTTTGAGAACCAATGCTTTAGTGGAACCCAGTGTGGACTGAGGCCGGGTGATGGGAGTTGGACTTCAGCACGCCACAGCGGTCTGC
>NC_139955.1:17049807-17099807 GCF_963454915.1 Gymnoscopelus microlampas | reverse complement strand
CACACACACACACACACACACACACACACAGTTGGTCCAGAACTAAGGAGGTACGTAAGGTGTCTAATTGCTTGTCAGAGCTGCCAATCTTAGACATTAATGGCCAATCACAGTACCTCTCTCTGCCAAACCCCTCCCATCAGCCAGATGTGGCGTTACCTTAGTAACAACAATAACACAGATGACCACAACACTGCTTTTCAGAAAGTGATAGGATTAGGCAGCACAGACAGCTGCATTTCCTTACCTAGCAGCATTGTGTTTCAGCCTGGTCTGGTCTGTTAACCACAGGTGACTGCAGTTAATACATTCCACATGTGGCCTGGCTGGACATGTCACCTAACCACCCAGCTCTTACAATGAAAACTCACAAATACGCACGCACGCACGCACGCACGCACGCACGCACGCACGCACGCACGCACGCACGCACGCACGTCCACCTCTAAAACATCACCGTATTGGCCAATAAGCATAATTCCCAGGTCTAATGAAGGACAGGGGCACACACACACATTATATTTTACAACCCAGCAAAAAAAAACAGAAGCGCTTACAAGAACACAAGATATAAGGCTTTCAACAAACCTGCTGTCATTCTGTAAAACCTGTCATAGCACTTGCAAATACGCAAATATCAGAGGTCAAACAAACTGTGAGGTCATGCACCATTTCCACCATACAGTGAATTATAAGAAACCTCTGGAGGTTTCCGGTCTCAGCATGTCTGGTCTGGCAGCGCAGTCTGACACACAGACATATTTCATGTGCTCCTTTCTGGATTTTTACAACTTGAACTCTCAACCATGGAAGCCAAAGAGGTATTCTGAGAGTGTTGGTCGGAGTTGGCTCAGCATCACACAGACTATTGGCCTACAACTCAGAGAGGGAGAGGAAAGAGAGAGAGAGAGAGATGGCGGAGGGAGGGAGAGAAGGACAGAGGGAGTGAGACTGAGAGGGAAGTCTGCATCTGTGAAGTGCTTGGAAGCATGCTGCCACGTCAACACTTGTCTGATACACCGCCAACATTGAGGTGAAAGGGAAAAAACAAAATCCTCTTTCCAAAACAGTGTGCCGAGGCACAGTAGTCGTGAGACAAGTCCAGGAGGTGTGCTTTAAGATTTTAAGATCCAAAAAGTGATGCCTTATTTTGAAATGTATTACCTACCTTGTGCACACTCATTTTGCAATAAAAAAAAAATTGTAACTTCTATACCCCCAAAAAATTATATTATCCACTTTCAACCTGGTTTCCCTATTTTGGACCATAGGCATTTTTTTTTCTTATGTTGTCGCATTGTATTTCAGCATTTTTGTTTTGTTTTATTTGTGAAAGTATTGAATAGGGTTTAAGTGGTTAAGGTTTTTATTTGGCATCAGTAAATAAACAAACCATACAGAACTAAAAACCCATACAGTGTGCACATAGACACACTCCAACACGCACACCCACTGAGACATTACAGACGGGACGGGGGTAAGGGATGCCATGACCTTGGTTGTCTTGTGCTTGATGATGACCTACAAGGTAGCTACGGTCATGGCACCCCCTACCTACAGAACATAATAAATCCCTACACCCCTTCCTGTGCACTTAGCTTAAGTAAACACAGGACCTCCATCCCTCCCTTCCTATAACACTCTGGCCAACACTCCAAGTGTCCTAGACTCTTCTCCCTCCAGGCGAACAGCTTGATTGAATCACATTAGCATACACACCACATACAACACAAGCAGCAGCAGCAAAAAAAATAAAAGTCCTACCTTGAGATGTCTTCTACTCGACCTCTCTCTAGTTCATCCCCGGATGAGCCCTCCAGCTGCGTCTCCAGTCACATCGATTCTCCATACACCTGGTCAGTGGTGGAAAAAGTACTCAACTGTTTTACTTAAGTACAAGTATCAATACTGCAATGTAGAAGTACTGTTACAAGTAATAGTCCGGAATTCAAAATGTACTTGAATAAAAGTACAAAAGTATGGTATCAAAATGTACTTAAAGTACCAAAAGTAAAAGTAAAAAAATGTTTGAAAATAGCAGATCTACAAGCTCACAGCGCGTCGCATTGTAGATCGGCTATTTTCAAATAGCCTATGTATAAAATAGGGCTGAAGTGGTTAATGTATGTTTTATAATGTAATAATTTATATCTGCAAAGTAACTAGGTACTAAAATTTTCAAATAATTGTAGTGGAGTAAAAGTGATGATATTCGCCTCTGAGATGTAGTGGAGTAGAAGTAAAAGTATAGACAATTGGAAATACTCCATTCAAGTAAAAGTACCTCAACGTTATACTTAAGAACAGTACTTGGGTAAATGTACTTAGTTACTTTACACCACTGCACCTGGTTAGCTCGCCAGTACTTTCCTCCCTTGCTGGGAGCTCCCGGTGTCAATGGCAGATAGTGACCGACCAAGCGCCATGCTCCCGGCTGCCATCTTCTCACTCACCCTTGGTAGCCCCCCATACAGATGCTTGTTGGTAACATGCTCCTCTTGGTTGAAGAGGTATCAGGGTACAGCATTCATAGCTGTGTTGGAGATTGGACTCTACAGGACTGAGAAGAAGCTGAGCTTGATATGGTGGGGGGGTTGGACACACACTGGCGTGTGGAGATTCGTACTGCCCGCTCTTGTACCTGTCCTGTGTACATGGCTCCTAGGGTTCCGGAGTAGGTTGGGAGGAACACCATAAGCCTTGAGTGTCAGAAAGAAACAAAGAAAGAAAAGTGACCAAGAGACACATGCATGTATATTGTACCCTTGTCACAACAACTCACTTCCTTCAACAGTAGCCACAACACAACACACACAGGACAGCCTATACGTTAGCCCCTTTCGGGACCCTGTTTACCTTTTTTGTATTTGGGAAGGCGGTATCCAGGGTCCCTTGTCGCTCAAAGCACTCTCTCTCGTAGTCGCGGGTACCACTGTCTCGTCTCGGGCTAATAGCTCGTCGCTTAGAAGTTGCAGAGATTTCTCAAAGGTACCAAAAAGAGCAATACTAACGCGCGGTTAATCTGCATTAATGCGCTCGGATTTAACATTTTTAATAATTTAGTAAAGCTTAATTTCCTCTCTCACACTCTGCTCCACTTCCCATGTCCCGCCTCCCCGCGATGACTGACAAGCTGCGCGTCCTACCCATACCTGTCTATGGTCCTACGGTACTGCCTCTGATTGGCGAGCTCCTACATGCTTGCGTGACAATCACAACTACCTTAAATTGTCACTTACTGTGACCCCCCCCCCCCCCCCCACTCATGCGGGGACACCCCCAGGTTGAGAACCACTGGTCTAGCAGACCTATTTCATGTTCACCCCTGCAGGACAGTGTTGCTTGCAGACAACAGATCTACAAGCGAATCGCATAGTCGCATAATGAATAATTTGACTTTAGCCCATTCAGATAATGCCAGAAACCTATTTGCAGGTAACCATTGTCCCTTCAATTAGACAATATTTTACAGAGAAATAACTTTAGGATTTACTACATGGCCACCAATAGCCGTCACGTGCTCAGGTGTGCCCTTGTGTCATACCCATGCAACTTTGGACAGGTCACTGCTGAAAGTGCGGTAAGTGGTCTAATGGTGCCACCATGAGGATAAAAATGGAAATTGCTTCTAAATTGATGTGTCTTTCCAGTATCACACAGCCATTCGATTTCAAAGTATGGTAGAGACCCAGCATTTTACTTCAGCTATTCAAATTAAAATACATCTTTTACATTATTTAACCTGGTACAAGCATAGCAAGGAAAACCTGGTAGATTTGCTCTCAGGAATGTTTGTAATAGCCATTGAGTTTCGATTGAATATCTTAACATGTTTAACAATATGGCAGTACAGTAATAAAAAGCTCTGCTAAAAGGATGATGCAAAATTGTATCCATTGTACTCAATTCATGATTTCCCTGGTGGAGTATTCTTTGTTGGCAACACAGACAAGTGAATGAACATTATGTCCCTTATAGTTTCTCTATAATACGTAGTTGCCCTAGCCTGGCTCCAGCCCCTGAAGGCGCTATAATAAATATGATAAAATGGAAATATAAGAATTAGATAGACAAGGAAGCAGAAGGAGAATAGATAGATACATTTATTTTCACTATCCATTGCAAAGAAAAAGAGGTGACACAGCTTGAAACAGATAATATAGAATTTATTTTCAACCAGAAGTAGGAAAATACATAGGTAGGTGTAAAGGAAACAAGCAGAACTTGTAGTCAACAGAAACAAAAATAATAAACCAAGTCCAAAGAGCAGAGTGGACGGCTAAAGAATACAACAGAAAGAGCATTGTTTACCATTCAGATTATTTTGATTTGAAAACAGCTGCCTTGATTTCTCAATCTGGGTTAATGGACATTCTACAACATTGTGCAAGTGTGTTTTTTTCTTTTGTTTTATTATATATAGATATATTTCTATTTTTGCTGGTATTTCATGAATGGTAAACAATAGTTGGTCCAGTGCATTAACACAGTGACACAGATCAATATTATATGTACTCAGCTGACTACAGAGACAATCCTGATCATTGAACAACTACCACTAGTTCGGCAGGGAGAAGGAGAATGAGTAAATATACAAGATGGATGGAAAAGAGAGCAGATAAGGTTGGAAGAGAAATGGAATGTGGGAACAAAGATGAAAGGTTAAATAAAGGAAACTCAATATGGGTGAATTGTTGAATTAGCTACCGTTTACTGAGAGAAACACGAAAGGGAAAAAAAACAACCTTTGAATACGGTTCTGGGTATTATTGCCAAGTTTCTGGTAAAGAATGAGCCTGAAATGTGTTTAAGAGTTGAGGGAAACTCAGTTAACGTGGATTACGAATGAAGAATGTAATTCAAGGAAAAGGCAGAGGTACCTTGCTTTCCTTACAGCCCTACATTTCATGGAGACTATGAGCTGACAGTGTGAATATGAAGGGGATTGCACTACATGTAAATAGAGAACAAAACTACAAGCAGCTTTGGTGTGCACCGATACAAAAAGGTTGCAGCCTGGGAAAGAAAAACAAAAATCACCCCTATAATGCCTAAAAAAACAACAACTAATAGACAATGCAATAGTGACGAAACAAAACCTACATGTGATCACTCATTGAAGCTTGGCTCTGTGATTTGCCTGTTTTCTTTCAACCATAAAAGCCACATTTTGAGGGTTCACAAAGTTGGTGTGGGGGGAGCATTCAAATTCAGTGACCATCGATAGCAGCGAGCTAGTGTTACAGATTCAATCACTGTGATGCACAACAACACAGAGTGAGATGTGCTGCATACAGGAGCAGCCTAGCAAGCAGCGGCACAGATTTAGCGTAGTTTGACACAACAGAATTTAAACTCCACCTGAACTGCAGCTCTGCTGTCTTGATTCCCAACGCTGCTAGCACTCTTGCTAGCAACATGCAACTTCCCAAGTAAAGCTGAAAATTTGAATGTCCCTGTCGTGCAAGTTTGACCCCCCCATAGAAATGACACTTGAGTTCTATTCCTCCATTAAGTAATCTAGACTTCATCCTAAGCGACCTCGTCGAAAACATTCAATTTCTCAAGACACAATGTCTCTCCGTCACTTCTACCGAGGATTTGGTACTTTGAAATGGGAGAAAATATGGACAAAAAATAAAAATGCGTCAAAGTAAAAACAATGTAGCAATCATAACACATCATAGAATTCATGATTTTACACAACACCACAATTCAATATTTTGTAGAAAGGAAACATGAGATACATCTTTTATTCACACTTTACAAAAAAAGCTAGTCTTTAAATCTACAATACTAATGCAGTTCAGGAAAAGCTGGACACATTGGTTTCCATTACAAACAAAATAAAAATAAAATAGGGCTCAACGGGACAACAGAAATTGATTTCAGGGCAAAATTTGTGTTTCTATTTACTCGTTTCCCTCTCGCTTTGAACAAAAAATAAAAATTTTCAAAACATTTACATTAGAAATTGATGACGCTAATACCATCATCGTATGGGAAAAGGAGAGTGGGGGGGGGGCTACTATAAGTGCTCATTATTCCACTTTGTTTTGAAAAAGAAAATGGACAATGTCGGTTGTATTAACAGAGTCTCACCTTCGTCAGAATTCACGTGTTGGTCCGAGTGTAAACAAAAACAGATTAATAGCAACGTGTTTATCTGGCCTATCAGAGCAAGAAACAGGCGAGCCCCATTCCCCTCATCCCTTGTTTATCCAAAAGCAGAATACAATGGGCCTTCCACCTGTCCAATAGAGAGGTAGGGGACCACAGATAAATATAGCGGACCTTCTACCTGTCCAATAGGGAGGTAGGGAACCACAGATGAATAGAGTGGACCTTCCACCTGTCCAATACGGAGGTAAGGGACCACAGATGGCACTCTAGCTGCAGTGGGCTGGGTCGGGTACTATACAGTGGTTCAGCAAAGGGATTTTTAAAAACACATGGCTAGAGTAATACAGGTCAACATTGAAGGGGGGGAGGGGGGCGTCTTAAGCCCAATATATACTCCGTGGTACAAGGGTGTCGCTTGCTGAAAAGAGACACCATGGTGCGATGGATTATAGATTAGGTATTAGGGTAAAGGACGGGGTGAGGTCACTGATGGACTGAAGGGGAAGATTGGTGGGATCATGGTGAAAGACTGAGGAACGGTGTTGGGGCAGGAAAAGAGAAGCTGTGCTAAGATACAAGGAGGGCGCAAAACATTCCAGTAGGCGCATTAAAATGACGACATCCAAGTCCAGAGAGGAAAACTAAACAAGGTTTGTGGATATAGCATACCTGATTACTAGAGCTCAATGAATAGGAAGAATATACACATCATAACATTGTCACAGCTCATAAAAAAAAGGAAATCAACATTAACAAAACCCCAAAAAAGGACCAAAAAAAAAATCTTCACAAATGTCTTGACAGTATTTAAAAATAAAATGAGAAAAGGTTGGTCAGGCGTTCGCTGATTGTAAATAGTGCAAGACAACAACTGCTACAGTGAGGCACAATGTTCTGTTTGTACAACACATGAGATCATATGGGTTGCTGGGGTTGTCAGTCATTGCATCACACGTCTCTAGTGTGCATGTATGGTGTTGGGGCGGTGGGGTGCAGACATGAGGTCACTGGTGGGCTTTGACTCATCCTTGTATGTTATTTTGTCTGTACTGGTGGCAGCAGTGTGGATCAATGGCTTTGTTAATGGGTGAGAAGCAACAGGCAGGGTTTACTCAGTGGCTATTTACAGGTAGAGAAAACAAAAGAAAATACTGATTCATTAATAACAGTTCATCTACAGGGAGTGCAAAGTAGTGACAGCGAACGCCTAGAACAACCTCTTCCTACGTCTTTTGTACAAGCTGGTAATATCAATTCATCTCAACATTAAATTGATAAAAATTTAGCCATAGTTTACAATACAATCTTTTTTTTCTTCAAATCTGATCATAATTTACTCTTAGTACAAAAAACGCCAGAAAACAGGTCTTTTGTGGTTCATATACAATCATGTAAAGACTGAATCTAGATTTCTATTCTGTACAAACACTTGTGAAAAAACCCACTGCTTTTGCGTATGGAATTTATGGCTGGGGAAAAGTCACTACTGGCCTCAGAGACAGTGCTACAGATCTGCCTGCAATTAGTTGTTTTTCAGTGTTGTGTGGAGTTGGATGGCAACTCCAGACAGCAAGAGGAATGCTGGTTTTACTCCCATCAGCCACTTCTTACTCTCTGGACAAGAACCTTTACAAATTTGCCTCTTTGCTTTGCCCATCAGCCTAAATCCCTGTGGTACATGGTCTTTATGAGCACAAAAGTATAAGACTAGCCTAGCTTACAACTATACAAGCGGGGTAAAAACAAGTCTGCAAATGGGATGGTAGCCAGTCTCAAATTCTCACAACATCATTCTCTAAGTCACACTGCTCACGTGAAAACAGGCAAAAGTAGTTCTTCGCAGCCGTCAAGTTCTCTAGGCATCTGTGGGTTTGGTTGCCATTGCACCAGGGCCGGGGTCAGAGGTGTAGACTAACTTGTAGCACCGCGGGAGGCCGTGACGACGCGCAAGGCCTCAGCACCACAGAATGACAGCAGGAAATCTCACCTCTTCCTCAAACTGCACTAGGCCCACTTCCGGGGAACACATCAACTACCACATACAGTTGCTGAACCCCAAAGGTAAACCTCCTGCGTCACAGAGAGACTGCCCCAAGCAGGCTAGAGGCCCAGAGAAGTGAGGGGAAAGCAAACCCAAGACGCTGGCAGGTCTGAGACAGACGAGTCTGCTGTCTTTGCTGGTTTGAGATTTGTACAGGACAGACAGACCATCATATTTGTTCCCCCATCACCCTCTGCAATGTTTCCGTTTATCTGTTTAAGCCACACGCTGCCCTACGTGACAAATATGAGTGAGCTACCATCCTATCTAGTTAAGAGACACATAAGCCGTGTGAATGGGGAGGGGGGGGGGTCAGTTGGAGGAAGGGGTGTCAAAACACAAGATAATATATCGTTATACGAACCGGATTGACTCGAGCAGATAAAAAAATTTCAATGAAAAAAAAGGGGGAAAAAAGAAAAGAAAAATAGAACATCTATAACATACGAAATCCCTGTCGGCCAGATCTCACTGTACGTTTATTTTACAGGTTGTGTTTTTTTGTCTTCCTCCTGCAGTGCGGGGAGGGGGAAGAGCTGGTAGGTAGGGGGAGGGGGGGCGCTCAGGCTGCAACCCCACCACCCCCCACCCCTTGTGGTGTGGAGGGCCTCACTACCTGCGTGCAGGCAGGTGGAGCCCATTGACCTGGGGGGGTGCGTTCGGCAGGAGCAGCTCCAGCTGGGAGAAGAGGGAGAAGTGGTCGGAGGGGATGTGAGGGTGAGGGCAGCCGCTGACATTGTTTTCTATGAGCCAGTGGGGGTCCAGGGGCCCCAGGGTACCCAGCACGTTCAGATGAGGCTTGGAGTAGAAAATGTAGTCGATGACACCCTGTGTAGATAGATTGAGAAAGAAAAGAGTGAGTGAGACGCAAGATTCGCCTCAGGTTAAGATGCTCTAAGTGCAAGCAGCACTGAACGAGCAACAGTATAGCTATTTAACCCCGAGTTCATTTCAACACTGACAGTTGGTACTAGCGATGTTTACAGTTCATTGTCATCTTTCAACACAGAACCGGTACTAGCGATGTTTACAGTTCATTGTCATCTTTCAACACAGAACCAGTATTGAATCCAAGTTATTCTTTCAACACAGATAGAATCAGTGCTGAACTCTAAACCAATTCTTTCGCCGAACTGACCCAGAGATTGACTCTCAAACCTTTCTTTCAACACAGACAGAACCATTAGTGAACTCTGAACCAATTCTACTAGACAGACTGTACTCTAACCATTTTTTCAACACAGAACCATTACTGAACTCTGAGACCAGTCTATCAAACTGCACTCTCAAACCAGTCTTGTTGTCAACACAGACAGAACAATTAGTAAAATCAAATCAACAGCCCATTTCTTCTACGACAGAACCAGTACTGAACCAACAGAACTAATATTCAACTCTAATTCTAATTAAAGTATTACATCAAGGTTAGAAATTCATCTCATTCACATATTGTATCCAGGTTAGAAATTCCAGTATTGTGACAACACTGCCATGGAGATCATCAAGTCAATGGCAACATGGACAATTAATTGATCTTCATGTGATGTCGATCTGGGCAGGATACAAAGACAGTTTGACAGCACCTTGGACAATGTGTGCTGGGCAAATTAAACATAGGGCGAGTTCTTTGGCCACAATTCAGCCATCATTTTTATGAAAACACCTTTGCCTTTCAGTTCTGAATCACTAAAAACTTAAAAGGCTGTGCTTATTCCAAATATATATATGTTTTTTAAATTATATAGCCTCCTTTTAATAGGCTTACGTAATTAAGTGGTTTAACAATACAAGCCCGGACTTGTCCAGAGAACGGATATGAATCGCTCCGAGCTGCATGCTGTGATTGAATAGATCAGTTTGACTAATACAGGGAGGTAAGTAAAGATTGTTCTGTCAGATTCATTAAAGCCTACACTTTTGTAACGTTTCTATTTAACATTAAGGTACACTTTCTTTTTTTTTTACAGTGAAGTGAAGGACACTTCAAATTTAACATCACTTTTTCAGTCGAGTGTCTGCCGTCATTACCAAATAGATTGCCCGTTTCAGCTTGACCCGTTATTTTGAATAGATCAAAGTGACGACACGGGATTGTACAGTGTTGTTCTACTGAGCGAGTTGGGGGCTGTCTGTCTCCAGACCTGCCAACATTGGGAAAATGTTTTTCTCGTGCGCAGCGTTTCTGCGTACGGCGCTGTGCTTGAACACGGTCATTTCCCAATAGCCTTCATATCAAGTTATTCAACAATAAATCTGCATTTTTGGGGTAATTGAAATATTGTGATACCATTATCAATTTGATGTTGAAGTTAGTTCTTAATCAAATATAAAACCGAATCCGATTTATCCGTATCATGCATCCTCAATGCACATGTAGGCCCAGTAAATGTTTGCATGTACAAGATACAGCGTTGCTGTAAACTGGCCACCACAGTCACATTTTAGTTTCACCTTTTCGTTCTGTCAATATTACGTTAAATTAACATTGATTTGACATTTGTGCATCAAATCACAATCGGCAACGTCTGCATTGAGATGCAGCCAAGAATCTGAATTATTTTCTTCCACCTCTAATGAATTTGTCATGCTACTGCAATACATGAGGAAAATGTGGGGCCATCATCCTTCAAAAAGATGGATCCAATCATAAGTGGCACTTTCAACAACAATGATCCAAAGGATACAAAGCAAATTCCACAACAAAGCAATCCACAACATAAGCTGAAAAATAATAAACGCAGGTTATGGAAGAGCAAAACCAAATCCAGATATTAAAATGCAAATGTTGTGGGGGGGGATTTAAGTGGGCCGTAGACACAAAAAGCCCCAAACCCACAGTTGAAGGAGTTCTGTTCTAATTCCTCCCATTATATGCAAGACTGACAATGAACATCTAAAAGGACTGCTACAAGGTACAATACCAACTATGGAACATTGAGTTTTTTTCCCACATGAGAAAACCATTCATCTTAAAATCTCTGCCAAATAAATCATTGCATAGTCATCATCAGCTTTAGAAAGGCACCAGACAAGCACCAATACATATCACTCACTGGCCATTCACAGATTCTACCAAATATGCTACAAGACGACAAATTTCCACTTATTCCAAGTCTAAACATGTTGATTTTCATACAGTGCTAAAATAAATTAGGGAATCCAATGACTGTCTCGAACATCTAACAAACAGAGCTCTGATAATGGCTGGCAAGTACACCACGAGTCATAGTCAATGGACATGCCACGGCACCAGTGTTGAAATGAGGATGATTTCCATTAAGTCTATATGTTTTAAAAATCACTAGACCATACCCGGTCGACGCATCCGTGGGGGGATATGCGCACATGATCTGGCAACCCGGGAGGCAGTTCGTCCCATAGCTGGGCAGCCCCGTAACCATGGCGACAGTGTTTGACACAAAAACGCTAATAAGAAGCTGAGATTTGGTGAAATTGAAAAACGGGCTTCACAGTTAAGTTCAGATGGTAATGGTCAATGGCTGTGTGCAAAATCAGAGCAATTGGTCCAGCCACTGAGGAGAACCGGGTAGCTTCACCTACTCCCACTACGCCCTTCACTACTCACTACGCCCTTCACTACGCCCTTACTAGAATTATAGTATGATGTGGCGAGTTATTCACAGCTCTGTTAATGTCAATGATATAGTCAGCACAGGTACCTTGAAGTCGAAGGTGTAGTTGGTGTAAGGCATCGGGCCGTTCTCGTAGGCGCTCTTCAGCTTGAAACCGTGGGTGATCCTGCCATTGGACGACGTGCCGTTCTTGCCGTTGCAGTTGAAATTGATCAGGCTGTCGTTGTAGCGCAACTCCTTGAAGTCCTTGTGGGTACAGTCCACTCCACCCGTGCTCAGGTACTCCACCACGCCTGGACAGGAAGAGTAAGATGGAGGTCATGTTAACCCGAAATAACCATGTCACAATATTCACGCGACCGTAGTGTCATGAAACGCACATGGGAACAGAAAACCTCCCTTTTACCTTCAGTTTCCACTTCGATGTTTAGCAAAATGTATTTCTGTAAAGTCTTTCCCCTAGGATGAAGTTGTAGCAGCGGCAATTAATATCTTTCTTGCACGCGTGCCATCAAAATAAGTCTGTCAGGTGTCGGAGATTGAAATGTGTCACGGAGTCAGGGTAGCCCTGTGGACCGCCTCCAGGCAAAACACTCAGTGCATGGGCAATACCGAGGATTCAATTTTTTTGTATGCGAGACTATTAAGATGATCTTACAAATGTTTATTCACAGAAGTTTCCTTGCATATTCCAATCAAATTATTACGTTTTCTTTAAGGCTTGCATCGCGACACGATAACCTGCAAATTTGTTCTTTTTGGGAGGCGATGCAGTGTGAAGGAGTTAAGTTGCAAGACTCTTGAATATTCACATAATATTCAAACATTGATCGTTGCGTGTGCTCAGAGATTTGGAATTTGGTTGTGTGCTCAGAGATAACAAGAAAAATGCTGACAAATGCCTAAAATGTCTATTAACTGATAGCGTAAAGAGAACACAGAGCTGTCTGAGTTTATATTTCAGCAGCAGCACCGCTGTGGAAAATATGTAGGGTAAACAATGGGATATATATATATATATACATCTTTCATCCGTAGAATAAACAATTATTAGCTTCAAGGCAATCAATGGATCAGATTGATTATGACTTTATTATCAGCGTATATCAATTCATTTTAGAGGCTTTTAGGCTTGGGCAGTATCATATCAAGCTTTTACGGTCTGTATTTTTTGCCCTAAACTTTATACAACCTCACGTTTTGTCAATCACCTCTACCGAAATACAGACTTCAACGGGCAAGATTACTTTAGAGAGCATTTAGAAATACAGACAGAATGATTTTCAGAACCATCTAAAATACAAAAGCGACTTTACTAACACAAATGCGGTCATATAATCCGGTGAAATGTCACGAAGGTGTTGGAAAGAAACCCGATCATCAATCCTATATTCAATATATTCCAATATGTTCAATAGTCCACCTCACTCACCAGAGTCAGGCAGGGAGTTGAGGTCAGCACACAGCACCAGAGGGATGCCGTTGGTCTCACCAGAGACAGACGAGAGCTTTAGGCTGCGTGTGGCCTTGTCCACAATGTTCTTCACCTCTGACAGGAACATCACGGTCTGGACCAGCTTGACGTCAGAGTACTCTGGGTCCCAGTGCATGTGTGCGTTGGCTACCAGTAGCAGCTGCTTCTCCATGCCATGGAGAGACTTCCCCGCTAAAGGGAAGAATGACAAAAGAACGGCATGAAGCAGAGTTTTAGGACAGGATAGGAACAATACGGAGTTGAAGTTGCTTATAACGTATACAATTTCAAAGCATATAGTTTTACTCGATTGTTTTAACTTTTTACGAAATTCGAAGACAATAAAAAATCCTTTATATTAAGCAACAGTCTGCTCCACAATGGAGAGCAGAAAACAAAGTCTGATCATTGGAATTACACATGCCACCAAAGCAATTGTCAACACAAATGCCAAAGAAATTGTCAACATGCAAATTTGTTTCCCTTTATTGTGCAACTGTGTAATAAGAGTCTGTTGACAAAGTAGCTGGCCTGGCCATGCTGTAATGTAGACCTACACAAGCAAGCTAGTGTGCAGGAAAATGTTTATGTGTTGCCTGGCAACTAACCTCGGATCCCAGCCTTGCTTTCTCCGAAAGAAAGCCTGGGAATGTTTTAGTGAAAAGTGGATAGAAGAGGGCGGAGCTGCTGACATGCATACCAGGCTGGCAACACGTCACCACTAAAGCTGTGACCCTTCTTACAGGGGGCATCTCTCCATTGTAAACCTATGCAATCTGACCTAAATTTGTACCATGCCGAGACTATGTTTTACTATGTTACTGTCCATCCTTCCATGTATCCGTGTGTGTGTGTGTGTGTGTGTGTGTGTGTGTGTGTGTGTGTGTGTGTGTTCGTCTGTCAGTCTGCCAGCTAATCTCCGGCACCGTTGGACTGATTGGCGTGAAACTGTGCACGGACTGCTTGGAGGCCAGAGCAGAACCACTGCCCCAAATGTTTCACTTATAGGCCCCGTTTGTGCCAGATTACATTTTCTGCCATATTGAGTTTTCAAATCACACTTTTTTTCTACATCTCCTACAGACTTAACAAATCGTTACACGTAATCTCTGGGGTCATGTGATCAAGATTGATACGTTTTATTTTTCAGATCCCATTCCAAGTGGCCATGACCAAAGTTAGCTAGCCCTGGGTAGGCAACCCGGCCTGGCGGAGAACTGTATTCTATGAGCACACTTTCTAGTTTATTATATTAACGTCAAGCTAGAAATATTCAGAGCATTTCCATACTAAATTGTTAATGTTTTGTCAAGTATTAGTTGAGAACGACAGCTTTGTTTAACTACAGCACAATTGTTCCAACCTGCTGACGTCACGTCAGATAACCTCCGCAGTCCATAAGTCTGTCTCTGGATGCATTTACACACAAGCACATATTAATTAAAAAAAGATAAAATAAATGCAGAGGAACAGATGTCAACAAGATGGGCGGACTGCGGAAGTAATCGGACCTGACATCAGCAGGTTGGAGCTGTAAACAAAATTCTTTAGTATTATGAAATGATAGGTTTAAAAAGGAGAGATCATGCCTCCGAGAAGGGGCACGGCTTTGGCGGCGACGCATTTGCCGGTCTCATCTATAGCGGGGGAAGGGCTCTCCAAGGTGACAACAATAGTCTATATTAAATATACTACTACTAAGTACTCAGTGAAACAAATATGGCGACTGCAGCAAGTAACGCCAACAAAAGCTGTTGTGTCATTTTAGTTTATGTTGTAAGGTGCATACATCAGGCAATGTTTTAAAACATTTCTCTTTCAATTTTGCTGACAAGTTTGGTTCACACCTGGTCAGTATAACAGACAGACTCTGGTCTTGTCGCAACTTAATTACAGTTTAGTCATCCCCAGCGAGTGAGCTGCTCATTCTACCCACTGTTTCAAATGAAAGTTTCACCAGGCCTCCATTCAGAATGTACTGGAGGGCTGCCCAAAAAAAGTCCAGTCGCGGAACTATGTATTGGTGGAGCCAAATATTAATATAATAAATACCTGTTGTCGCTTATTACCGTAAATCAAGAAAAGCCACTTGTAGAATTGTTGTATAAAAGCAATAACACTTTCATAGTTGTGCTGTTGTACTCAATAGCATGCTTCAGACCGTATCACGGCCCTGTGTTGATGTGCAGAACAGCAGCACTCCCTAATGCGCTGATATTTCTAACATAGTGTCTAACGAAATTCTATAGTTACTTTATAGTTACTCTGCACCCAAACAAAATGCCCAGAAATTCACAATAGGGTTCCTACTCACAGGAGAGCTCCATCATCTCCTTGCGGACCTCGAGTAGAACCGCCACTCCAATGTTGTCCTTGGTCATCACTCTGTTCAACATGGCCTCGGAGCCCTCGGAGTTAGCCATAGCCAGCTGGTTGAACTCCACCGTATGCTTCTGCACCACACTGAACCTGGAGATGGCAGTTAGAAGCACTGCAGTTAGAAGCAGACAGATCGGGAACGTCTCAGAAGTTCAGAAACATCATGCCCTCTCTAGATTAAGTGCTTTCACACTTTCATGTGCTGGGTTAATGCAAGCCCGAGGCTAAGGATCGCCCAGGGCTGGCTTAGTCCATGTTCAAACATTTGTGCTTTAGTACAAGCCCTGGGCTGATTTGACTGTTCATTAAGAATTCTACAGTTAAGCACTGACCCCCTTTCATACTAGGCTTTTTAAGCTAGTCATGTTTTCAAGATTTTGAGGTCAACCCCAACAAGTCATTGTTATACGACATGGCTTTCTATAAGCAAAGTGTTGAGCAAAGGTTTCACAACTAGTGGACAAATAACTGAGGATGTCTAATGTAAAGAAGAAAGGAGTTGGATTGAGCTCACTGTAAAAAACATTTCTTTTTTGTTGCTGAAATCATAAAGTTGTGTGAGCTTTAGGAGCATGTGGTGTTGCATTGTATGAGTGTTGTGCGAGACAGAAGTGGCAAATAAAGCTTTAACATTTGTCTTGTCCATGTTTCTATGCAAACTTTAGCCTCTTGTCCACTTCCTGCTTTGAGCGACAATGATACAGGGAGTAAAGAGAAACAAGGCTGTCTTGACAATTCCACTCCGCCTAGTTTAGATATCCAAAATTGTCTGGTTTTTAATGCACCACCCATGACAATATTTCCACTTGCACACAATAGAAGACTCAAAATCTACTGGTTGGACTGCCATGAAACTTGCTGTGTACATTCAGGCTTCCGGCTTCCTGGAATATGACCCTAATCTTTTGAGTGACCCCTTGACCTTTCCAAAAGTCAAGTCAATTTTAATTCCACGTTCGGGACAACGTTCAGGTGTACAAAAGATAAATCTAATTGCCGATATCCATTTTGCTGATCCATTGCCTTTCCTCTCGCACCACACTTGAGCTAAACAATTCTGACACACATTACTTATTAACCACGCAATGTTGTTTAGCCAACATTAACTATTATTCAGTCAAGTTTGGCAACGTATTATGAATGGAGTTGCATACGAATGCTACTGATCAATAAAAAATAAAAGTATAGCAAGGCTGTGTGTGTCCCTGTTAAACATTTAACAGTAAGCAATCAATAGTTTCCACATGTTGATATGGCCTCCATGATGCAGTGTTCTCTATGAATTGTTATGGTAGCAATATGGTTGCCCCAGCCTAAATGGAGAGATATAAAGTTAGATATAATTTATAGCGCTACCCATCTATTATTTTATATCTATAGTCCTGCACCTTGCAGAATCCAAATTATTTGTATTGCCAGGTATGTTTACAAATACAAGGAATTTGTATCAGCATGGCTGGTACATTGCACTGACTGCAGTATAAATGCATTTTGTATTATTTACTCAAACATAAATGTGTCCATAGAGGGTAGTACTAGTAGCAAAAACATAACAAAAAGGATTATGAATAAACTACCACATTTATAATTATCATACTTATTGTATTGAATAAACATCAACCAATAGCAACCACCAAGTTGATTAATTTCTCAGGTGATTAATAATCTATGTGAAAGTAAGCAAAACATCTCAGAGCCTAGTTTGATTACGCTCCTGCAGACCTCACCAATCGAATAAAATTAAATTCAAAATGATCACAGCTTAGATTTGACAACCAAGCAGAGTCAGCAAATGATGGGATTGGGAAAATTATGTCACTTTTAGCCAAATACCAGTTCAAGAGAACACTAAAATGGCCTATTGAGCCCATTTAAGGAATGGCACAATACCAGTAGATCAGGATAAGGAAAAATTATCCCAACTGAAAAAAGAAATGAAAACAAAACTACAAAATATTCTAGGAGAGGTTAAAGTTTGAAACATGCCTTTAGCAGGAGGGAAAACATGAGAACTATTCTTTCGAAAACTTAAAATATTAAAATCATTCCCATTCCTCAAGCATACAGCTTGTTTAGAATGCATATGCAAGGGTTTTAACTGGAAAAAAAAGAAACGTTTTTTTTTCCATCGGATGAAATCACAGATGAATCATGATGAAACACTGTTTGTAATTATGCCCAGTCTCTGTATATTTTTGTGGGAACGGAAAAATAAATGATTTGATCTCTCTCACCCTTCGTATCTCTGCCTCTCTCGCTCTCAACCAGTTGTGCCATGTGATTTCAGCCGCTGCCTAGGTAAATTGCGCAGCCTGTCAAAAACAGACTTGCGCGCCCCCCCCCCCCCACAATATAGGGCCACAGACACAGGTTCCCTTTCCATAACTTTTGGATCTATCAGCCATCATATAACGGAGCAACAACTAGCGCAGTGTGTTAATTTATGTAATTAATTCCATAAGTTAATTAACACCGTTATTGCATCGTTGCATTGGTTACCTGCTCATTTTAGAATTGATTTGCATGTTTCACTGATAGCATTTGAAGCTCAGATGGGCGTGGCTCCCAGTTATATTTTAGACCTTTGGCTGGTTTGCTCCCAGAACCTGAAGTAAATCCGGTCTGGTCGTTCCTAAATCCAGATTAACAAAGCAGATCAAACACTTGCCATCAGGGACCTAACTACGCTTACCTCAGGGGAGCTGATTGTCAAAGTCCATTTCTAACTGAACGGCCATAGCTCTTGAATGGAGGATCGCGAATGGATTATTTTTTTCCCTCTCTACTTTGACAACCCTGTGCGTGCGTGTCAAAGAGTTAAGTTGAGAAAAGTGCTATACAAATAAAGCCAATAATTATATCACGACACAAGTTACACCCCAAGATGAAGACAGCGTTAATGTCAAATATTCATAGAATCCCAACAATAACGTTATGCAATGGATCCAGCAGAAAAAACAACACGCTCAATTGTTAAGTGTTGCGTATGCATTTCACTGCTCTTAAGAAGCCATTGTTGTTATAATGGTGAGGGTAAAATAAATTGCTATGGCAATGTACCAGCTGCTACAAACAGTCTACACCACATTGATTTTATCAATGATTAGCAAACGCATCAACCACAGCAATTAAAAATACATTTAAAAACAGTCTAAAAATTATGCTAAAATATATTACTATGTGGAGTCATTGTATAGTCACTGTAGGATTAACACCCATTGTTAATACTAGTGTAAACGTGAAAAACATAGTGCCAACTTTTCACTTAGATTTGGCCTGCGTGTAAAGAGTGCACGTGGAAATTTGGGACAAATGGTGGCGCTAGAGGAAAGGCCACAGGGTCATTCAAATCAGTAGGGTTAATCCTGTGGCGAGCACGAAAAAACAAAAACAAAAAATCCATGACAATACGGCCAGTAGTTTAAGATGTCGTTTTGGCCCAAAGTCGTGGACAGACAAACCGAGCAGCAGCCGAGCAAACCTTCCAGCCCCACCATTAACAGGGCAAATAGATCTCAGTGCTGCTGCCAGGCTTGTCTACTTACCCAAGACTGAAAATGCAAATGTACGGCCTGTCTTATGATCCTTTTCTGGGTATCAGTGTCATGCAACTTTGATTATTCTGCTTGCTGCTCTGCTTGAAAAGGCACTTTTTGCCCGTTATAGGTCAAGTTTAGGTTTATGTTGGGAGATTTAAAACAATTACAGCTGCATACTTTTCTGTCTTGTAGAAAACTGCACAACCGTCCACGTGTTTGCGGTCCGACTCAGACATGGTCCTTGCCCGTGACTTTGAACTGAAGAATCCCTCATAACCCTGCTCCTTTAGCTCAGGCAGGAAGAAGCTGTAGTACTGCTCTGTCTCCACTTCCTGAAATCACATTAACACACCTCATTTCATATCAGATTGTTGACACCTGATTGTAAAGCTAAATGTATTCTCCACTGCACTTGGCGACAACATAAGAATGTTGTTCACCAACTGTTATTTGACATCCACTGCTTACCTGCAAGCTGATTATGTCTGCATTGCAGCCCATGATCTCCTGCATGATGGATTTCTTCCGGTACTCCCAGTTCAGAGCCCATGATGGGCAGTAGCCATATAGCTGTCGTGTGGCATATTTATCACATAGCACATTGTAGCACATCACAGAAAACAACGCTGAAGGGAGACAAGAACAAGTGTTTCGTCTTAGAGCCATTTCATATTTTCAAGTGCACAGTGATGGATAGGGCTGTCCCCATCAGATACTTGGATCGATATCGGCCCGATTTTCAGCACAAAAAAAGTGAATCGGACTGCGTGGAAAAGAATCCAATCCAAGCACTTTACTCTAGTAGTCCACTCCAGCACTTCAATCAAGAAATGTTAAAGATGTCTTACACAAGTTCTTATTATTCATTTTGTTTAATGCTGCAGTTAGATTTTACATTTTAAAGTTGAACCCATTGGTTAATAAAGGGTTTTTCTCATAACGTGTTGTGGACTATTATTCTGGGGAAGTACATTTTGCTTTCTGAGTGATATCACTTGATCAAGACTTTAACATTTCAGAGTACGAAATAAGTAATAAAGTAAAGATGACAAGTATTCTGCCTGCCTGATATCAGTCAGAATAGAGACAGAAATACGTGCTGTATCGGATTGATATCGGTATCGACCTAAATAAAATAAAAGCACTGCATCAGTATTGGCCGATACTCAAGGCTGTAATATCTGTAGTGAAAAGTTATGGAAGTAGTGTTTAACCCTGTAAGCCCTATTTCCAAACACTTTGAATCTACACGCTCACAATTTGTTGAGAGACTATAGATCTGTCATTTTCTAAAAGAAATTAATCACACAGGTAAAAAAAGCAACACTTGTATTGGTTAGGTAACTGACAGCACTGTGTGTGGCCGTCACACACACAATGTCAGGTTGGCCATTACCTGAGGGTCGTGTTCGGTCAGGTTCCTGGAGTTGGATCCATGACCGAGCCGGAGGCTGCTCTGAAGGTACTGAAGAGGGGGAGAGGAGAGCTCAACATGGGCAGAACAAACATGGATATATAGACTGCGTCTATGACATGTAAACTACATTTTAAACTTTGCGGTCAGGAATTCTCGCCTAGAGGCTATCATTTTCTGAGCCTAGAGAGCTCAGCCTGAAGGCTATAATTTTCTGAACAGCAATATAATTAAAATCACTAGTTATTGAGGGCTAATTAAATCAAGACAAATGAGACAACTCTAGGGTTCCCTGTTTCCCTTGCCTAACCAGACTGTCAATTATCCAGTGGTTTTCAACCTGTGGGTTTGAAAAGGTTCCCTGTGATTTGTGGGTGGTGCCCAGTTCAAATATGATTTTGGGGGGGTCCCCAGTTCAAATATGATTTTTCGGGTGGGTCACGGCCTGAAAAGGTTGAGAACCACTGAATTAGAAAACATGCTTAGAAAACATGCTTCATTTTCAATTGACATCCACAGAGGACTCACTGCGCTTAATTGCACCTGCCAGATTGTCCAACAGGTAGTTGAGCAGTCGCCGCGTGCCGTCAGGTTCCTGGTAGAGGCTCAGGATTTCTTGTGCAAGTGGATTTCCTGAGGAGAGAGCAAAATGTGTTGCATGATCTCCAGCCAAACAGAATAATAATGTAATTGATTAGGGATGGGACAATAATTGTTAATTGTGATAAGAAACCGCTCATAGTCGTGTCACAATAGGCGCGGAGAATTTATGGTGAAATTGTCCTCCGTCATACACTAGGGTGAATTAGCTTTTGTTGACCTGCAAATTCAGTACCACTTAAACCTCTATACTTGATAAAACGGACCTTTAAAGAGCGCATTTGGTGCACCATTTTCACTCTACAACACGTTGTGTGCTTTTAGATCGGCTATTTTTGGCTAAAGTTCCCCCCAGAATAGGGATGCTGGGAGTTCAAGTGGTTAAAAAAGCGTAATTTTAAGTTTTGTTAATCACAATTATGTTAGCCACAATAATCGTGACATGTAATTTTCATATCGTTCCATTCCTATAATTGATCGTTTAAGCACTCACCTTTCAACCCCAGTGTTTGTAACTGAAACAGTTTCCCCAATTCGAATGGCAGAACCCGCAACTGGTTGTTATTTAAAAGAAGTTCCCTGTTGAAGACAAGAGGGAAGATATAGGAATCAAAAAGGTGCCCTATGGAGGAGGACGTAACTACCTCCTCACCTTTCACAGGCATTATCCAGCAACAAACCTCCATGACAACAGTGTCAAAGGATCTATGACATGCCCAGGCCATAATTCAAAGTCCCTAACATTATGGATATCATGTAGCATATCGCACTAGAAATCTGGGTCAACTGCATAAAAGCTATTCCATTCTCTTTTCCACTGAACAATAAAGCCTTGCCTAATTAGTGGGGGATGAATTCAGATATTTACAGTCGACTCACCTGAGAGATACCATGTTGCCGAGCTCTGCCGGCAGGCTCCTGATCTTATTGGACGAGAGATCCAGGTACACCAGGTTGTGTAGTTTGGCAATGTCGGGTGGGATGCGTGACAGGCAGTTGTCACCGAGGTGCAGGGCAGTGAGGTGGGTGAGAGTCCACAGGTCTGGGCTGAGACTCCTTACTCGACCTGTCAGGAAACATGGAAGGTAGACAAACATGCACAGGAGAATGAGGTCCCTGGTTGACAACTATGCATTTGTGTGATTCAAGTCAGGAAAACTTTTATGGATAGTAAACAAACTGTGAGTCATAGTGTCATGATGCACTTCCCAATGAAAATGTAACCAGTGCAAGTGTCCCTTCACCACATCCATGGACTCACCGCTGATTTCAAGCTCAGCCCAGTATGACTTCTTCCCATTGGCTGCTTCCTCACTAGACATAATGGTGTACATCCGCCTAGGGTCTGGCGGGTCATATTTTTCCTTGGGCATTCCTGTAACACTGTGGGAGTGAAGTTACATTGATTTCATTTAAAAGCAAGCCAATCACATAAGGACTTCAGTTATGACACACCAAGCATTTTATGTGTCACAACCCATATATACACAGGAACACAATTCTTTAGTTTCGTCTATTTCAGCAACAAATGGCAATTCCAAAAGCCAACATCCCATGTTTAAATGTGAATACACAGTACCAGCAGGACCACCTGGTGTCAATATTGTACAGGTGAAGAAATCCAGTTCAGACGTTTTGAATCACAACCATCATGAAGTCAGGCAAAGCATTCAAAGCACAACTATACAAAAAGTCGAAATACTGTCAAGTTAAAACATGAACGTCAAGGCATTAGTTGCAATATAGTCCAATTAACATTTAACCAGCTTTGTTGCTATGAATGGTGTCCGCTTAGTTACATAAGAGTGAAGGAGAAGAAGTGATATCATCACAACAACAATCCTTTACACATCAAATGTAAAGAGCAGGGCTGTTAACAAACGGACTAATAAGGACACACGAGTTTGCCAATTGCAAAATATGGCTAGTTTTTTAAATAATCGTTTGCCTTCTCGCTGTAGCTAAGCTAGTTAGCCTAGCCTCAATGGTGTGTGAATATAACACTAGTTTCACAGGCACCAAAGCAAGGAGGCAAACAAACGTTAAAAAAATACACATAAGGGCCAATTAGCTGCCGTCTGCGTCACCAAATGGCGTGAATTAAGAGGAAAATACAACGTGAAAAAAGCCAAACGCACATTTTGTTGTTTATGTAATTCCAACAACAACACGGACTTGCGCATTAAGAGCTGCTAGGCCCAGAGAGCCAAGCATTGACATCACTGTCTGCTGTGAAGCAAACCAGGGTGCTACTGCTAACGGGTTAGCCACATAGATATAGGCTAAGTTAGCCTACAACTAAAGCTAACAGCTACAGCTAACGGGTTAGCCACATAGCTAGTTAGCCTACAGCTAAAGCGAACACAATGCAGCTAGTGTTGCCAGATTGTGGCGAGAAACAAGCAACCAGTTCTGTGAAAACAAGCCCATAGGAAGCGACACATGAGCACTTCAAATCTATATTCATCAGCCGTTTGAAAACAGCCAATATACAAGCTTTTTCCAAAAAAAAAATCTGTGGGGGGGGGGGGGGGGGGGTGACATTTTTAGAATAATTAAATTAATTTAAAAAAAAACACAGAAATCTGGTATGGGGGTCCCTGGCACTAAAAATGTTTCAGATGGGGGGTCCGTGTGGAAAAATACCTGTTAGTGTGAGGGTCCTTGACATGAAAATATTTAAGAACCACTGGTTTAAACAACATTAGGAAAAAGCCCAAACTAACAACTACACTTTAGAAACCACCACCAATATTTACAAGCAACTTTCACAGAAAAACAGGCCTATAGACGCGTATAGTAACCGGACATGGCAACCCCGAATGCAGCCACACACAGCAGTCAGGCAGAACTGAACTGTTAGCTTAGCTTAGCGTCGGCTAACTCGCCTAGCCCCCACAAGCTAACGCGTCTTCTTAAAAAACATTTCGGAGCTGACCCGACTTTTCATTCACAAATAAAAAAATGAAACAACCGTCGCTTCGAAAAAACAAAAACGATTTAGACATTTTTAAACATTTTCCCGTCCCTGGTTGTTGTCGACAATGACGATAACAATAATAAATAGTTTAAAATGCTGTTTTTCTTTTACCTGCAAAAGCATAACCACCAGATCGAGAGGACTGAGTGAGTGCGTGTTCTGTTCTCTTTTGTTTTCTAGCTCTACTTCAGGCTCGTTTCCGCTGCTGTATCATGGCGACTGTCTCTCTGCCAATGATAGAGCCTCACTTATAACCTGCGGTACCACGGTGTCGCCGCTCGCCAAGAGAAGAACAGATCTACAAGGCTTCGACGCGGTCGCGACGCGACTCGCCGTGTAGCTTGTAGATCTGTCCTTTTTTGGCAAGCGACACCCTATGACCAGTTGTTGCCAGGTGAGAGAAATAAGCAACCCAGGTCTGTGAAAACAAGCCCAAAAGGAGCGATATGAACGCGTTAAACCTGTACATCGGCTATTTTTATCTACAAGCTCAGCTTTAGATCTAATACAAAAAATAAAAAAAAGTGGAACACAAATCTGGCACAAAACATTTTCAGACGGGGGTTAGGGGGCAAATACACATTACATTTGAGGGTCCATCATGACTTAAAAATATTTGAGAACCACCGGTTTAAATATTAATTAGCCCAAATAAGCAACTACACTTTAGAAACAAGCCCAAAAAACTGCAACCCGCAAAAAACAATATTTACACGCAACTTCACAGAAAAAGAAGCCCAAAGTCGCTTATAATAGGCGGACATGGCAACGCTGACCCTAACAACGCTCCATACCATTGGTCCGCGGGTCCAGCCAGCTGTTGTTGGAGCAAGTAGTAGGGGGAGGCTGCTGGAGCCTGGACTGACTGATAGAACTGCACTCACAGAAGCCTACCCTTAACCCTAAACCTGACCCCAACCCCAAATTCTGTGAGTGCAGACTGCAGAGTGTAGTAGTTCTGTCAGTGAAGGCTCGTCCTGGTCTGCAGTGACCCATAACTGGAGGAACCAGTCTTGTGATCATGTCATGAGCACTAGGGGATGGACAGGTGACCATGCAAAACCTGCATGCACGCACAGGTGCCATGAAAAGCATGTCTTGCATAAACTCAAGGAATTATTGTACTCCAAGCTTTCTTTTATTTGTAAAGCACATTTATGATTCAACGTATAACATTTCATACACAAAGAAATGTCAAAAGGCATAAAAAGGTTCACGTTTTTTATTGCAACAAATTGCAGGGAGCGGAATTGTTGTTTAGAGCCTTCTAAAAAAATGGACAAAAATACAGTAATAACTTAGAAGTAAAAATAAATAAAACGCAAAAAAGCAATGCAAATAGTATGTTGCAAAACAATCTCAGCAGCGTGCCCACTGTCGTTTGTGTCATATAGAAATAATTATCAATAGATAGATACATAAACCTGACTGACTGAGGGTCAGACTAATGATGACAAACTTGAGCCGCATTACATCCCATTTTATACTTTTTTGTACATTGGAAAAATTACAAAATGAAAAAGCCTGGTCAACACCGACAGAACTCCAGCAGGTAATCCTGTAAGTAGGTGAAGAACTCTTCAGTGTGAAGGGGCAGAGCTTGGCCAATGTCAACCTTAGACCTGGACAGGAAAGACTCCACTGCTTCCTGAACCTGAGTCCTGGACACGCCGTCATGTGACCCCTGGAAAGGGGTGCAGACATTGCCCATTCGCTCGATGATCGGGCAGCGCAGGTTGCCTGGGGTGATAAATGGGCAGAATTTAGAGCATGTTTTGATAGAGCTGATATACACAGTGTCTACACACGGTCTTCACCTTTCATCACTTGGTTGTAGCTGAGCAGCAACATCCAGAGTAGTTGGACCAGCTCATCCCATCTCTGCCACCTCTCTTCTTCACCCTGGAGATCACAGAAGAAGAAAACACAAATATACCATATTGTATTTGGATAAAAATGTCTTCTCAAACATCCTATTAGATGTATCCATACACCGATTTCCGTGACAGTGGAAAAAAATCTCTTCTTTGTGATCATTTTAGGGATTCATTCTCACAGAAAACCTAAGCCAGAACTGCAATTTCTGTGAAAGGGTAATGTTATGTCATAACTATTACCTTCCATGTACATAATACATACAGTATTTACCTATATCCATATGCTGTTCATAAACTCCATATTGTATATTATTCTATCCTTTACTTCTACGTATACTGTCCATACATTTATGAGAACATAATGTGTGCTCATATCATTTATGAACATATTCACTGTAATTAACCAACCTCACAGAGATAAATTACTCAAATGTGCAAACAATGAGTACCTGGCAAAATAAAATAATTGTGAATTGTGATAAGACATGGCCTCCTACTAAGAAGTGTGGTCCCCTGATATTCACCATAGCTGGAAGAGTGCAATTCTTCATAAAGTGAAGCAGAAGGCTGAGGGACATAGGCAGACGGGTTTTCACGCGGCAGGAATAGTCCAACAGACGTTCCAACAGCTTACATCTCAGCAGCTTACTCTGCAGGCTCTCCAATAAGAGCATCCTACAGTATGTCGTAGCAACAAACAGAGAGATAAGAGAACTCTAGTGAAATACAGGATCTGTAAGAGCACAATTGATTATATATGGCACGACTTCTCTAAAACTCTTCTCAATGTTGCTTCATTCTCAACTTGCCTCTCGCCCTCACCTGTGTACTCGTCTCTCTCTCACCTGTGTACTTGTTGTCTCTCTCCCTCTTACCTGTGTTCTTGTCTCTCTCCCTCTTACCTGTGCACTTGTCTATCCGTCTCACCAGTATAATTGGTTCTCTCCCTTACCTGGATAATTGTCTATCTCCCCCCACCTGTATACTTGTCTCTCACCCCCACCAGTATACTTGTCTCTCAACCCATACCTGTATACTGTACTTGTCTCTCACCCCCACCTGTGTATTTGTATCGCTCCCTCACCTACACACCCACACACAAACACACCTCTCTCTCCCGTGTACTTGTCTACCTCACCTGTGTACTCGAAAAGGTACAACGCTGATGAGATCTTGGAAGAGTTCCTGTGCCACCTTGGCAGAGCAGAGTGTTGGAGAACGGTCCACTTCCAGGGCCAGAGACAGCATCTTTTGGAAGATGCACACCATCCTGTAAGTGACAAAAGAACCCCTGTGCTGTTTGCATGGTAAACACATTGCATGCGTATCATGCACTGAGGAGCTGATGTGGCCAGATCTTACAGGTTGAAGTTTTCAATGTCAGGTTTTATTTATTATCTCTGTCGGGTGCATGTCCAAAACTGTTACTTTTCAGAATTCAAATTCAAAAATAGCAGATCTACAAGCTCGAGCTTGCAGATCTGCCATTTTTTATGCTTTCGAGTGACGCGGTGGTACGATCAAGAAGGACGTTAATTTACGGGGGAAAAAACACAAAAAGTTTAAAAAGGGTTAAGCTACCCGACAGCAACGATATATGAAAAGACACAGAGATGCTGTCCCTCAGCTCTATTACAAACTTCTTCCACACCAAGTCTCTTGGTCTTAAAGTGTAAGATTGTACATGTTGTTTATTAAAAGTAATCGCCAGGCTTCAACTTTTCAACTTGTCTCATCACTGGTTTATCACTGGTTTACAGGTGTAACTCTAGTTGAGTCTGAGTTAGAGATTTTTACTTGTATTTCAGTTCTCTTTCTTTACAGTTTATCTATTTTGATCCAGCACCCGTCAAAATGTTTGGATGTTCGTTCACCTCTCGACTGCTATACGCATTCTAGGTCTAACAGTGCATTTGCTCTGGCCAAACACCATGCATAACGATTATTATACAAACAAATTGTAATAATCTGGACTTTGATGACAGTGATTCAGCCATAGGTGGTGAGGATGGCCACACATAACATGACATCACTGCTTGGCATAGGCATACTGACTTATATAGTGAAATTACAGTAAGATATAGCTATGCCGTGTTGCCCAATAGCCAGCTACCACTAACGGACAACAGAAATAAATAATCAAACAAATAAAAGATTAGTCAAAGAAATATATTTTTTTAAATATCATGAGGTGGTTTACCTGATATGCTCATCTCTGCTGTCTCCATTTGTCGTTGATTTCTCGATGGCAGCAAACAGCCATTTAATGACATCTCTGGAGAAGTAAAACAAATATTCCCTACTTGTGTCATAGCAGGTAAAACACAAAACCTACGGATGTTCATGTCTCTTTATTTTCTTCCGTGATTTGTAATATTTAACTTTGTTAAATGGTGCATCCTGGTCTCCAAACTCACCTGACATGAGAGAACTTGAAATCACACGACAGGGTTGCCTTAACTATGGACTGGTTGAGACCAGAGCGACTGAGTTTGGCTTGAAAGTCATCCTCCAGAGTTTTTAAGACATACTCAAGGAACAAACACACAACAACACAGCGCTGGCTCTTGGCATTGTTCTGATGGGAGAGCGAGGAACATAGATCAGGATGTATCATTTTTACTGTAACCACACAAAGGCTGTCCAGTGTCTCAACTAGGGATGGGCATATTAAGAGTATTCACAAAAAACACCTAAGTGAAAAAGTGGGTAGATTTCTTTAAACCGATATCATTCATTGCACAGCATCAGCTCTGATTTGGTGTCTGCACAGTAGAGTACTGTAAAATCCTCAGTCCATTTAACTCTGAGTGCACAAATGGAGCCAAATGGACAAATGGAGCCAAATGGCCATGTTGAGAACCAGTGGGCTAGGCTATGCGCCACCCACCTTTCTCAGATCTGCTTTTGCTAAAGGCTCAAACTCTTGGTCCACACTGCCAGCTGACAATATATGTTGACTGACTTTTGGCAAACAACACCGTAGTACTACAAAGTATAAATGAGTTACATGTATTGCATGTAAATACTTAATAAACTGGACCATGTATTGAGATTCCAATCTGTGAAGAACTTTACCCCAAAGCTCATATTGCCTGCTGTGCTATAAAATCCCCAAAATGTGGGGACTTTTTGTTAAACATTAACTAAGAATTTGTTTTGGTGTAGCCTACTTTCTTTCAAAAACAGACAGCCATCGTGCCAACTGTTTGATATTCTCAACCTTATTGATTTCAGCTTCTGTGCTAGAATATAACCATGGGTATCGTTACATTTGCATGATCTGGATTCTAATCTGCAGTCATTGCCTAAACTGAACAAAACATTTACAGATGAAGGCACAGACTGTGATTACTATGTACGTTGAACAAATACTGATGTCCAAATTGAGTACTCATGCCCATCCCTGGTCTCATGTCCTAAAACTGTTAATGTCACAAGTCGAACCTGATTTGCCATGACTGAAGTCAACAACTCCCAGTCCCAAGGAACAGTGGTTGTATTAGCCATGTGGTGTCTGGAATTGGAAAAGCAGAGTTAGTCTTTGACCTCCAACGCTGTAAACTTTAAAGAGTAGGAGAACAGACAGAGAGGAAGGAAGGAATGAGGAGATGAGACAAAGAAAGGAAGGGTAGCTGTTCATTCATATCCACCCTCTTCACAAAACGGATGCAACAATCAATAATATTTTTTTAAATCCATAATTGTAGCGATTATCCATTAAACCCATTAAAACCCGGAAAGCATCCTTGTCATTTTAGATTTTAGCTATAAATATAGCAACATACGTTTTTTTAGAAAAAACTCTTTTTAGAACAATTTAGAACAGTGGTCAATGTTTTGAAAAATCTTGAATAATGAAGATTTCTTTTTTAACCCAAATCTTCTCTTTTGGGGGTCCCTGGTACAAAACATTTTCAGATGGAGGTCCGCGACCAAATACTGTACATATCATTTTGTCTGTCCTTGGCACGAAAAAGTTTGAGAACTACTGAATTAGAAGGCATCGGCCTCAGGACTTAATGGGTTCAATCGATCGATTTGATCAACTGCTGCACCCCTACTTCACACTGCCTCACCTCTGTGTCCTCATCAACAGACTGTAGGCCTGCTCACACAGGTGATGTGGCTGCCTGGGCTCCAGCAGGATGCCACGGAGCAGGTGGGAGGTGATGTCCCTGGGAGGGTACACACCAGGCTGGAGCAGGTCAGACAAGAACTGCAGGGTGCCCACTGGGAAGTTCTCCTCGATCGTACTGTAAACCACGCTCAGGCTCTGCCGGCACAGTTCCACTGAAGCACCGCCAGTGCCTTCGTCACCCTGCACCTCCTCCTCAGCAGCCTACGTGAAAGACAGCATGGTCATGGTCAGGGTTCATTTCGTCGACGAGTAGAACTATGACGAAAAATGTTCGTCGACTACCTTTTTTCACTGACGAAAGCTAAAAAAAAAATGATGACTATGAAATGACTATGATGAATAAGACTAAATATATTGACAATTTCGTAAACAAATAAAAACTAGACTAAAATGTTAGGGAGGGACTAGTGAATATTTTTAGTCGACTAAAATCTTATATTTAGTCGACTAAAACTAGACTAAATCTAAAACATTTCAGATAACTAAAATATGAATAAAACTAAATGACATTTTATTCAAAAGACTATGGCTAAAACTAAATCAAAATTTGCTGTAAAAATTAAAGGTAGGGTAAGTGATATTTTTGGGTTAAAACAAAAAGTATTTTGTTAAAAGGTTAAAGCACTATATTCTGATAGTAATCATTGCTATAGAGTGTTTGTTCAGTAACAGGAGTCTCCCCGTCTCTCCAGCTCTTTAATAAACAGAAAATACATTTTCTGGTAGGTGTCAAAATCTCAGCCAATCAGGAGAAAGTACCCATTTTTAAGCTTCCTTTTTATAGTGTTCCAGTTCCAATTTTGCCTGCTCATTTCTTAGTGTCATCACTTCCAATTTCACTTGTTTAATCTATATCCTGATTGAGTTCTCTATCCTGATTGGATAAAATTGGAAATGAAACTGAAACGAAAATGCATTTTCTGTTTTATAAAGAGCTGGAGACATAGAGTTATATGGACACGACACTCTATAGTAACGAGCACTATCAGAACATAGACCCATTTTGCAATTATTTGAATAATTGCAAATCACTTACCCTACCTTTAACACTGGTCATGGTAAACAAACAGGAGAAACATTGTATTACAGGGTCATTTGGTTAATATGCATCAGAGAAAATCAGATGCATCAGAAAATGCACCAGAAAATGAGCATGTCACTAACCAAGCTTTGAGCAGGTCCGCCCATGATCTTCCTGAGAGCAAGAGGGCAAACGAAATGTCTGTCTACATCAAGCTTTCTTTCCCCATATTTTCCTTCTCCATCTCTCCCCTCTTGCATCTCCACATGCATTGGACTGTCAGGCCTTAGATCAGCACTAGACACCCCAGTCTCACATCCCTCATTCAAGTCCTCCGTTCTGGGCACCGACAAGGGAGGATCACTTAGAACAGTGTTGCTCAGACAGTCTGGGATGTTCTTTATCAGACACGACTCAGCAGGCTCACCGTCAGGTATGTCTGTGGAGGAGGTGGTTCCCCCACCTGTATACCCCCACCTGTATACTTGGAGGAGGTGGAGGAGGTGGTCCTTAATACTGGCCATAAGACTATCACAAGGAGATGATGAACTTGAGCTGGGCTTCGAGTTGGGACCAGGATGCTGGGAAATGGGAAGGTCCAAACCCAGCATAGGGAATTGTGGGTCAGAGGGGTTTGCCACATGGCTTGGTGTAGCTTCTGATGGGTCCAACTCCATTCCCACCTGTTTGGCTCCAGAATCAATGGTAGGCGTAGACTGGACAGAACGGCTGAGATCTTTTTGTCTGGAAATCTGTACTTCTTCAGACGGAAAGGGAGACGTCTCAGAGGTCGGTGCTTCTTCTTTAGACGGTAGGGGAGACATCTCAGAGGTCTTTGCTTCTTCTTGAGACAGACAGGGAGACGTGTCAGAGGTCTGTGCTTCTTCTTGAGACAGACAGGGAGACGTCTCAGAGGTCTTTGCTTCTTCTTGAGACAGACAGGGAGACGTGTCAGAGGTCTGTGCTTCTTCTTGAGACAGACAGGGAGACGTCTCAGAGGTCTTTGCTTCTTTAGACAGACAGGGAGACGTCTCAGAGGTCTTTGCTTCTTCTTTAGACAGACAGGGAGACATCTCAGAGGTCTTTGCTTCTTCTTCAGACATACAGGGAGACATCTCAGAGGTCTTTGCTTCTTCTTTAGACAGACAGGGAGACGTCTCAGAGGTCTTTGCTTCTTCTTGAGACAGACAGGGAGACATCTCAGAGGTCTTTGCTTCTTCTTTAGACAGACAGGGAGACGTCTCAGAGGTCTTTGCTTCTTCTTGAGACAGACAGTGAGACATCTCAGAGGTCTTTGCTTCTTCTTGAGACAGACAGTGAGACATCTCAGAGGTCTTTGCTTCTTCTTTAGACAGACAGGGAGACGTCTCAGAGGTCTTTGCTTCTTCTTGAGACAGACAGGGAGACATCTCAGAGGTCTTTGCTTCTTCTTGAGACAGACAGTGAGACATCTCAGAGGTCTTTGCTTCTTCTTGAGACAGACAGTGAGACATCTCAGAGGTCTTTGCTTCTTCTTGAGACAGACAGGGAGACGTCTCAGAGGTCTTTGCTTCTTTAGACAGACAGAGAGACATCTCAGAGGTCTTTGCTTCTTCTTGAGACAGACAGAGAGACATCTCAGAGGTCTGTACTTGTTCTTGAGACAGACAGGGAGACATCTCAGAGGTCTTTGCTTCTTCTTGAGACAGACAGGGAGACATCTCAGAGGTCTGTACTTGTTCTTGAGACAGACAGGGAGTCATCTCAGAGGTCTTTGCTTCTTCTTGAGATGGTAGGAGAGACATCTCAGAGGTCTGTACTTGTTCTTGAGACAGACAGGGAGACATCTCAGAGGTCTTTGCTTCTTCTTGAGATGGTAGGAGAGACATCTCAGAGGTCTGTACTTCTTCTTGAGACAGACAGGGAGACATCTCAGAGGTCTTTGCTTCTTCTTGAGACAGACAGAGAGACATCTCAGAGGTCTGTACTTGTTCTTGAGACAGACAGGGAGACATCTCAGAGGTCTTTGCTTCTTCTTGAGACAGACAGGGAGACATCTCAGAGGTCTGTACTTGTTCTTGATACAGACAGGGAGTCATCTCAGAGGTCTGTACTTGTTCTTGAGACAGACAGGGAGACATCTCAGAGGTCTTTGCTTCTTCTTGAGATGGTAGGAGAGACATCTCAGAGGTCTGTACTTCTTCTTGATACAGACAGGGAGACATCTCAGAGGTCTTTGCTTCTTCTTGAGATGGTAGGAGAGACATCTCAGAGGTCTGTACTTCTTCTTGAGACAGACAGGGAGACATCTCAGAGGTCTTTGCTTCTTCTTGAGACAGACAGGGAGACATCTCAGAGGTCTTTGCTTCTTCTTGAGACAGACAGGGAGACATCTCAGAGGTCTGTACTTGTTCTTGAGACAGACAGGGAGTCATCTCAGAGGTCTTTGCTTCTTCTTGAGACAGACAGGGAGACATCTCAGAGGTCTGTACTTGTTCTTGAGACAGACAGGGAGACATCTCAGAGGTCTTTGCTTCGTCTTGAGACAGACAGGGAGACATCTCAGAGGTCTGTACTTGTTCTTGAGACAGACAGGGAGACATCTCAGAGGTCTGTACTTGTTCTTGAGACAGACAGGGAGACGTCTCAGAGGTCTGAGCTTCTTCTTGAGACAGACAGGGAGACGCCTCAAAGGTCTTTTCTTCTTCTTGAGACAGACAGGGAGACGTCTCAAAGGTCTTTTCTTCTTCTCGAGACAGACAGGGAGACGTCTCAAAGGTCTTTTCTTCTTCTCGAGACAGACAGGGAGAAATCTCAGAGGTCTGTACTTGTTCTTGAGACGGCAGGGGAGACGTCTCAGAAGTCTGTACTTGTTCTTCACACGGTAGGAGAGACGTCTCAGGGGTCTGTACTTCTTCTTGAGATGGTAGGGGAGACGTTTCAGAAGTCTGTGCTTGTTCTTGAGACGGCAGGGGAGATGTCTCAGATGTCTGTACTTCTTGAGACGGTAGGGGAGACATATCAGAGGGGGCGAGTGTGGACGAACTGAAGCCACTAGCCTCTGCCTCATGGGAACTGTGATCTCTTGACAATACTGAACAGTGGGGGCTTTGCAGAGTGACAACATCTACTGGTGACTGTGTGCTTCCTGGCGCCTCAATATTGTCTATCCGTCTTCTTTTCCGAGGACTTTCAACCACCTTTAACAACTTATCCATTGAAGTGGTTCTAACCCTCGACTTAGAACTTTGATTGACTGCTTGACTGATTGATGTTCTTGTTTTCTTTGCTTCTTCTTGAGACAGACAGGGAGACATCTCAGAGGTCTTTGCTTCTTCTTGAGACAGACAGGGAGACATCTCAGAGGTCTTTGCTTCTTCTTGAGACAGACAGGGAGACATCTCAGAGGTCTTTGCTTCTTCTTGAGACAGACAGGGAGACATCTCAGAGGTCTTTGCTTCTTCTTGAGACAGACAGGGAGACATCTCAGAGGTCTTTGCTTCTTCTTGAGACAGACAGGGAGACATCTCAGAGGTCTTTGCTTCTTCTTGAGACAGACAGGGAGACATCTCAGTGGTCTTTGCTTCTTCCTGAGACAGACAGGGAGACGTCTCAGAGGTCTTTGCTTCTTCTTGAGACAGACAGGGAGACGTCTCAGAGGTCTGTACTTGTTCTTGAGACAGACAGGGAGACATCTCAGAGGTCTTTGCTTCTTCTTGAGACAGACAGGGAGACATCTCAGTGGTCTTTGCTTCTTCCTGAGACAGACAGGGAGACGTCTCAGAGGTCTTTGCTTCTTCTTGAGACAGACAGGGAGACATCTCAGAGGTCTTTGCTTCTTCTTGAGACAGACAGGGAGACATCTCAGAGGTCTGTACTTGTTCTTGAGACAGACAGGGAGACGTCTCAGAGGTCTTTGCTTCTTCTTGAGACAGACAGGGAGACATCTCAGTGGTCTTTGCTTCTTCCTGAGACAGACAGGGAGACGTCTCAGAGGTCTTTGCTTCTTCTTGAGACAGACAGGGAGACATCTCAGGGGTCTTTGCTTCTTCTTGAGACAGACAGAGAGACGTCTCAGAAGTCTTTGCTTCTTCTTGAGACAGACAGGGAGACATCTCAGGGGTCTTTGCTTCTTCTTGAGACAGACAGGGAGACGTCTCAGAGGTCTGTACTTGTTCTTGAGACAGACAGGGAGACATCTCAGAGGTCTTTGCTTCTTCTTGAGACAGACAGGGAGTCATCTCAGAGGTCTTTGCTTCTTCTTGAGACAGACAGGGAGACATCTCAGAGGTCTTTGCTTCTTCTTGAGACAGACAGGGAGACATCTCAGAGGTCTTTGCTTCTTCTTGAGACAGACAGGGAGACGTCTCAGAGGTCTTTGCTTCTTCTTGAGACAGACAGGGAGACATCTCAGAGGTCTTTGCTTCTTCTTGAGACAGACAGGGAGACATCTCAGAGGTCTTTGCTTCTTCTTGAGACAGACAGGGAGACGTCTCAGAAGTCTTTGCTTCTTCTTGAGACAGACAGGGAGACATCTCAGGGGTCTTTGCTTCTTCTTGAGACAGACAGGGAGACGTCTCAGAGGTCTGTACTTGTTCTTGAGACAGACAGGGAGACATCTCAGAGGTCTGTACTTGTTCTTGAGACAGACAGGGAGACATCTCAGAGGTCTTTGCTTCTTCTTGAGACAGACAGGGAGACATCTCAGAGGTCTGTGCTTCTTCTTGAGACAGACAGGGAGACATCTCAGAGGTCTTTGCTTCTTCTTGAGACAGACAGGGAGACGTCTCAGAGGTCTGTACTTGTTCTTGAGACAGACAGGGAGACATCTCAGAGGTCTTTGCTTCTTCTTGAGACAGACAGGGAGACATCTCAGAGGTCTTTGCTTCTTCTTGAGACAGACAGGGAGACATCTCAGGGGTCTTTCCTTCTTCTTGAGACAGACAGGGAGACATCTCAGAGGTCTTTGCTTCTTCTTGAGACAGACAGGGAGACGTCTCAGAGGTCTTTGCTTCTTCTTGAGACAGACAGGGAGACATCTCAGAGGTCTGAGCTTCTTCTTGAGACAGACAGGGAGACATCTCAGAGGTCTGTACTTGTTCTTGAGATGGTAGGAGAGACGTCTCAGAGGTCTGTGCTTCTCCTTGAGACAGACAGGGAGACGTCTCAAAGGTCTTTTCTTCTTCTTGAGACAGACAGGGAGACGTCTCAGAGGTCTGTGCTTTTTCTTGAGACAGACAAGGAGAAATCTCAGAGGTCTGTACTTGTTCTTGAGACGGCAGGGGAGACGTCTCAGAAGTCTGTACTTGTTCTTCACACGGTAGGAGAGACGTCTCAGGGGTCTGTACTTCTTCTTGAGATGGTAGGGGAGACGTTTCAGAAGTCTGTGCTTGTTCTTGAGACGGCAGGGGAGATGTCTCAGATGTCTGTACTTCTTCTTGAGATGGTAAGGGAGACATATCAGAGGGGACGAGTGTGGACGAACTGAAGCCACTAGCCTCTGCCTCATGGGAACTGTGATCTCTTGACAATACTGAACAGTGGGGGCTTTGCAGAGTGACAACATCTACTGGTGACTGTGTGCTTCCTGGCGCCTCAATAATGTCTACCCGTCTTCTTTTCCGAGGACTTTTAACTTTTGATGTTCTTGTTTTCTTTGACTTAGAACATTGTAGTTTAACAATTCTACCATCGATTTGTTTAGGGTACCATGACAACTCACTTATTGAAATAGGCTTTGATTCTTTCAGTTGTCTGATGTGGGCATTGGAGAAGACCAACCTCTCCAGTTTTAAAATTGGTGAGTGCTTGCATTTCTTTGCAGCCTCGGGACCTAACAAACGAGTCAAACAATCTAGTACAAAGACCTGCTTTGCAACAGTGGAACTCCTTGTTATGCGTTTCATTTTAAAATGTTTGATTAATCTTCTCTTTCTTTTTTCAACAACTCTATCTACCACACCAGAATTCCGTGTTTCACGTCTTTCGGGTTTTATTGTTGGATATTTATCAGCAATACTGGAATTCCGTCTTTTGCAATCTGACAAGCGATCAAATACATTTTCCTGCTTTGGTTCTTCTTTGACTGCAACACTGGAACTCTGTGTTTTGTGTTTCACTGTTAGATTGTTGTCTTCTATTCTATTTGTGTTTTCAATAACTCCATCTGCAACACTGGAATTCCGTCTTTTGCGATTCGAAAACTGAGTCAAACAATCTAAATCATACTGCTTTGGTTCTTCTTTGAGTGCAAAACTGGAATTCCGTGTTTTGCGTTGTGTTACTAGATTGTTGTATGCTATTCTCTTGGCGTTTTCAACAACTTTGACTGCAACACTGGAATTCCGTGTTTTGCGTTGTGTTATTAGATTGTTGTATGCTATTCTCTTTGCGTTTTCAACAACTTTGACTGCAACACTGGAATTCTGTGTTTTGCGTTTCACTCCTGGGTTTTTGACTGCTATTCTGTTTCTTTTCACAGTCCACCTCTGGCGGCTATTTCTTTTTTTCCTTTTCAGAGCCATTTGTGATGTTGCTGTCCGTTCAAGTCAATCACTTTAAATGGAAGAGGCCATTTAGGATCTGTGAAGTCAGTCAAAACCTGGGGAAAGGGAGACAGTTAGTTAGACTTTCAGTGCAAACCAAAACATGTTCGCCGTAATGTATGTAATCACTGAGCAAACTACACAGTGAAACAGAGAACACAAGACACCTGGGCCAAAGGGCCTCGTCAGTTGCTGCCCTGTCCCTGTGGAACACACACCATAACCACATCCTTCAAAACCACTCTCAAATCACACCTCTTATTTTCCCCAGTTAACCAGCCCCCACATTTACTTTCAGACATACACAATTTATGTTATCATTTTATTTAATAAGGTTTGTAACTCTTATTTTCCACCCTGTATAAAGTGACTGAGTACTTATTCATATTAATCTGAGGTATTAGTAGTAGTAGCAGTAATATTATTATCATTATGATGACATGTTTGCAATTATAGCCTAGTAGCCTACTTGGAAAGACAAAAGAGAAGTTCACTGACAAACTGGGAGCAGCTGCAGCAGAGTATCGAGCTCCACTCTTGTGGGGATAGCAAGTACTTTTTAGAGCAGTGGTTCTCAACCTGTGGGTCGGGACCCCGAGGGGGTCCACACATTTATTTATTTTTTTTTGGGGGGGGGGGTCCCCAGATGACAATGAAGTAGAAAAGTAAGGACTTTTAAGACCTTTTTAAGAAAAATACCATCACAGCATCCAAAGTAATCAACAAAATATACTATAAAAACTGGTCAAACATTGGCCAAATTGTCAAATAATATAAGAAAGATGCAACCCTTGTGTAAATAAATCTATTTTCACAATATCTGTGGAACCGAGTCAAACTAAATGTAATGCCTCAACTCCAACAATTCCAAGTGCTTGTCAGGGTGGGGGGTCCCCAGTTCAAATATGATTATTTTGGTGGGTCACGGCCTGAAAAGGTTGAGAACCAACCACTGTTGCAAGGCATACAAGTACTTATTAGTGGGATAATGAGGTCCCCTCTTGTAAAGAATGTTCTGCTTTTTCTCTTTGCAGAGGGGAGTAAGTGTAACCATACCAATATTGTCAATACTAAATAGGATGTCTATTGTTTAATTTACACAGCAAATTGCATTTCATTGGGCACAGTGTTCATTTTGTTGAATAAGACTAAAAGACAAACATTTTTATAGTCGACTAAGACTAGACTAAGACTAAACAATTTCAGATGACTAAAATAGGACTAAAACTAAATGATGCGTTATTCAAAATTAACACTGATTGGGCAATGATGAAAAGAAAATGACTTGGTTTCTTAACTAGGATTTTCAGTAGGCCTATTTGTTGTTTTGTTTGCAAAGCCTGCGAACAGAAATAATCATCAAACAATAAATAATAATAATCAGCATGTGCCCGCTTCACTTAACATGTAGTTATACTCGTTACTGAACAGAAGACGTTGCAAACGTTAACTTCTGGTGTAAACTCACCCGGGTATCGGTTGGTGTTGTTGTCTGAGTATCCAGTATCGTTATTATCTATAAAGCATTATTATCTCTCAACCAAAATTGCATACACATATCCGTTCATATATAAAGCCTGGTGATGTTTCTCCGAAGATCAAGTGATAGTTACAGTGTAACTAAAGTGATTGTAAGTTACAGTGTAACTATAACTTCCGTGTTATAGTGACACAAGCACCTGGTAGGACCAAAGTCTGTTTGACTTTAAAACGTGCGGTGAAAACAGCTCGAAAAGACAACATGGGAGAATCAGTGTTGCCAGATTTTCAGAGAGAAATAAGCAACCTGGTTTATGAAAACAAGCCCAAAAGAAGCGACCCCCTAGGCATGAGCGGAAGTAGCAGATCTACGAGGCGACCCGTTGTGAGCTTGTAGATCTGCCATTTTCAAAGAAATCTAGGAGGAAAAAAGTGGAATATTTTGGAACATCTAACAAATGTAATACATCTTAAGTTATATGGGGTCTTTCTCTGGCACTATTTTCAGATAAGGGGACAAATACATATTCATTTGGGGGTCCTTGACATGAAAACAACATAAGGAAACAAGCCCAAATAAGCAACTACCGCAATATTTACAAACAACTTTACAGAAAAATAAGCCCAAAGACGCTTATAATAAGCGGACATGGCAACGCTGTAAAGAATGCAATGCAGTGACTTCCGGGTTCTGCTGCTTGGTCTTGTTGGTGCAATGTGCAAACATCGTCGCTAGAGGTCACTCGTGGCTTAAAGTGATTAGAAGTTGTTCCTGCTCCGATCAGTCTCTCAGACCAATTATTTGTTTACTAACATTGAGCCTGGACGCACAGGTGATTGTTTCACGCAATCAATTCCCAACCTGTTTCGGGGTGCACTGGTTTCAGCACACCCCAACCCCCTCTTGTGTGTGTTGGCTAGTGAGACGCGTCCTAACGAGACCTGATATAATGGGTTTCGTTGCGCGCATACTGGCTGCACGCAGCCAGTATGACGTCGTCTGTTAAGGGATCCTGTTAATCGAAATAATAGCTGGGTTAAGTATTGGTGAGACAGTAGTTATTTATAAATAAATAAATTGCACATTCACAGGGACTTGATCAAATAATATAAGTAAAATGAAATAGCAACAAAACACAAACAAACTTTTTCAAACATTGATTGATTGATTGAATACTTTATTTAGAAGTTTGCAGAAAAAAAGCACACGAAAGTACAGTTCAAATACAAGGTCAACTAAATAGGATTTTTTTAAAAACACATTGGCTTGTTTCAATTGGGGTCCTTAAATCAGAGAGCACATCACCACTGAAGTGAAAATGTAGTTCACCTCTGGCATCCATCATCATCAGTCAACCAAGTTTATAGCAATGGGAAACAAAGTAGCCTACATTTCAAAACACCAAAACTGCCTCTGTGAAAGTAGCAAGCCATTAAAGGACATGTTTGACAGTACCAGCCCTTCCTGTTCTGTTGCAAGCACAAAGGCAGCCTGGATGGTGACAGTAAAAGCTGCTTCCTATTGATCTGAGCCGTGTGGTGACTTAAGGCTGATTTATAGTTAGTTGTGCGTTGGTGTCGTGCACCAAAAATAGCAGATCTACAAGCTCAGAACGTGTTGTGCTGCGACCGTTCTGAGCTTGTAGATCTGCTATTTTTGACGTGCGACACTGACACACAACTAAGCTGAGGCTTAACATTTTGATAAGGACACCACTAACATCATGGAGAACACTGCAATGAAATTGAAGACTAACTGTAGGCTATTATGACACAACACAGCCATCCAATATGTAACATAAATGTAACTTTATGTGCCAAATATCATGTGATTTGATGAAAGGTGATGCTAATCTGTGCTGTTTTGTCCACAATGGACACATATGAGGTTTGAATTCATGAAACCCTCTGCTTTTATTATGAATATTTTATATTCTTGGCCATCTTGGGGGTTAGTTTTGCTGAACTTGTCACACTGTTGAGAGGCTCTAACAAGAATTTCATTGCCTGCAATGCAGTGCATGTGACAATTAAAAAAAAACTTTGAACCTTGAACCTGTGTGTGTGTGTGTGTGTGTGTGTGTGTGTGTGTGTGTGTGTGTGTGTGTGTGTGTGTGTGTGTGTGTGTGTGTGTGTGTGTGTGTGTGTGTGTGTGTGTGTGTGTGTGTGTGTGCGCGCGCGCGCGTGCGTGCGATTAGTGTTCTCTGCCCTGGAGTGTCATGAGAATGAATTTTACAAAAGAGAAAAGAGACCAATTTGATTCCATCAACGAAGCATGTTTGCTTTGGAGAACCGTTGTTGCCTTTTCCTGGCATATAATTAAAAGCTGGTCTGTACTTTTGGAATAGAAACAGCCTTGGGTTCTGGCACAGAGTTTCATGCATTTCAACTTGTAGAAGACAAATTAATAGGTAAATGAGATGGAATGCACAGGAACACATCAATACACTTTAATGTTGCTAGTTAATAAAAACCGTTATACTCACAAAATCAAATCCAATCATGTTTGACAAATGTTGTCCTTTTTGTTTCATTTTCTTCTACTTTTTCACCACAAGGTAACAACAAATGATTAAAAGGAGTAGTTCACCCAAAGCATTACTTATTCTCTATCAATTACACAGCCCATGAAGAATTGAATTCATGGCATTTTTTTTGTTTTTGTCGCGTTCTTAATGTGTTTATGCTAAAGATCAAGATGATCATTAGCATAATCAAGATGAAGATGCTAATGTATCTGGTAGGAGACTCAAAGGAGACTCTTTGAGTATCCTACCGGAGAGACCGCCGGTCATCAAATTATTGGCTTAGGAATGCGACAAAAACAAATAATTATTTTGGGTGAACTACTCCTTTAAGCTTTAAAAAACCTTCACTGTTGCTGACAACATCTTTATTCATGCGGTGGGAACACACCCATCAACTGAATCCCATTCTCTGAACCAAATGCTTTGTGGCCTAAAGCCATTTTCAAATCAACTCGCAAAACATTAAACTCTGTTCAGGTGGTTAGACACTCAAGCAGTCTTTTTGCAAAACTCTAAACACTGTGATGCACTTATGTTGCAAAATGGTACACAGGAGGCAAAAGTTAAGCACAGTTACAACACAGCTGTCATCATTTATGCACAACTCCTTCTAAAGATATGATAAAACGAATTGGACAGAAATATATCCAGAGGAGAATGATATTATTTTTTGTTTGAGCGATCAACAGTCAGTGTATCCTGTCTATGGCCAATTTTAGCTTTCACCATGGTGTCCAGATGCACCAGTGGTTCACCATACACCAAATAGTGTTCATTAATTGTGTTCAACTTGGTAAGGTGGATCAGCATTATACGGTTCTGCCCTAATATCACACCTCATTCTTACCGAATAACAACAGTATAATAACATTAATGTCAGAGGACACAAGTAATCCAACTTCAGCAGAGAGGGAGGATGATGCAGGGTTCCATTTACAAAAACAAACATGGCAACACTCACCAGATGTTGCGATGTGTTGTGATCTTGTAGATCAGCTGTTTTAACTGAATGATCGCCCCCAGAATAGGAAAGCTATAGGGTTCAAGTGCATGGTTAATTGATCCACAAATTGACACTACTAAACTTGTGCAAACTATTCTAATGAGGCTGTGTGCATGTGTGTGCGTGCAAGTGTGCATGTGTCTGTGCATGCGTGCGTGTTAGTTTCAGTTTGTCTGCAATGACATCAAATCAGAACATCACAAGGCCAAAATTTCATATATTACATCTCTGACACAGTATTTACCATACGAGGCGATTTGGTTGCCAAAAAGGTCAAGGTTGGCTATGCACACCTCTACACACCACAACTGATGCTATCCTATGACTCACATCACTACTACCACTGAAAAAGCAATGTTTTTCAAAGGGCTGAACATGGTAAATCTGCTCATTACCATGGGTAAGAGTTAGTTACTATTCACTACATGATTCTGCTTGGAATTGCAACCAAAAACCTCAAATGGAATGAGAACAGTGTATCTAAAATAGAATTTCCTTTCTCTAACTTTCTTTTGCTGAGTCCAGCTCTGTGAGACTGGAACACCATGTACAGTCTGCCAATCAACAAGAGCCTGAAGCAAAGTTGCCCACTTAAGGAACTATTGATTTTACAACGCAAAAACTTCTGAGCATTCATCGATTGTATCTGAAACTGTGTATGTTTGTGTTCTAGATGTATGGCTATAGTTCACTGGAATGTGAAAGAAAACAGCCCTGAGCTCTGCTTTCAAGTCTTCCCCTTTGCTGAAACCCCAGAGGGATTTGTCTGTGTGAGCCCTAGGTACCTGAGGGGACAGCAGCGTGCTCAGGCCTGTGATGTTAATATATTGGATGAAAATATGGTATCTATTTTACAGTAGAAGGCCCTCATGACCCTGGAAGCTATATAGTTGCAAGGCACACGATGGTCGCTCTGCCAGACCAACTGTCAAATAACTTGGAGTAAGACGGTTTGCAGATATAAATGACTATATTATAAAACATACATTAACCACTTTAGCCCTATTTTATACATAGGCTATTTGAAAATAGCCGATCTACAAGCTCATTGTAGTACTTTTACTTTTGGTACGTTAAGTATATTTTGATGGCAATACTTTTGTACTTTTATTCAAGTAATATTTTGAACACGTAAAATATCTGAGTACTTCTTCCATCACTGGTAACACCTGTACTTTTCCGCATGGCCACTGACTCTGATATTCGAGCACGGAGGTTGCATAATATCACCGGTGTTTCCTTCTTAGTAACACTGTAGGGTGCGGTTATACTGTTTACCCTGTTGACACCGACTCTGTTTTTTTGGGGGGGGTTAGGGTGTGACATGGTATGAACAACCGTGTGTATACCTGTTGCTTACATACTGTATTGTGCCTGGGCGGGATACTGTGACACTTTGTGTTTTTGTTCCGCATAGTGCAGGTTTTTGTACTATTGTATACTTTTGTTCATTATTGTTGGTACTTTGGTAATGCCATTTCTTCCCTTTGTGTTACTGTAACCTACAGTACTTTTTAAAAACTCTGTATCTGTAACTCTGTAACTCTAACTGCTGTGCTGCCTATTGGTGACTGAATTTCTTGTTCAACTCCAACATTGATAGGCTAAATTATGAGCATAAGTAACAAATTAAGATTATATTGCTCAATCCTATCTCTTTACTTAGAATTTACAGTTGAAAATGTAGGCCTTTTAGCAGAAGTTATTGTCCAGAGCGACTTATAAAGTGAAAGATCGGAGTAAGTGGCATTTACCCTATAGTCAATGTGATAGAGTAAAGGATCAAGTAAATAGAGCTCAAAGAAATCAAATAAGTGTTACAAAGTAGGAGGATACCAGGTAAATATCAAACCTAGCATCTGATCTGTCTACAATAATAATAATAATGATGATAATACATCCAATTTATATAGCGCTTTTCTCGGTCTCGTCGCTTTTCAAAAACGGAACAAATTAAAAAAAAACTTGATTAAGAGAATAACTAGTTAAAAAGCTAAAACATAAGAAAACAAAAACATTCAAATTAAAAGGTAAAAATGGGGATTAGAATTAGGTGGGGAATACAAGTCTGAAAAGATGGGTTTTGAAGGAGGCTTTGAAAAGGGCAAGGGTGGTGTGAGTGAGCTGGGAGTGAGTTCCAAAGGGAGGGTGCTGCAACTGAGAAAGCGCTCAGTTGCAAAGCCCTGCAATATGCTAATTTATTATTTTTTTAATATTAATAATTTTGTATTAATTAATCTTAATAACTTACTTAACACGTGTGAGCAAATAACGTACATAGTGCATAGCAGTGGTAGTGATAGGAAATAAGGAGTGTTAGGGGTTTAGGTGGTTTCTGAAGAGGTGAGTTTTCAGACTGCGGTTAAGTGAATCTGCCATCCTGCCTGGTCTGGGCGATAGGGTCATTCCACGTGGGAGGTGATCACAGTGTTTTGAATTGGATGTGGGCAGAAACTGGAAGCCAGTGAAGCAAGCACAGGAATTGGGGAGACATGAACATTTAGATTTTTAGAATACCAGGCGTGCAGCGGCAGACCAGCAAGGAGGGAGTTGCAGTAGTCAAGCCTGTGAGGCTTTGATAAAGAGTGGGGCACACTGAGGAAGAGTCTGATCTTCTGCATGTTGTTCAGTGCACACCTACAGGACAGAGTCATCACTTTAATGTGTGCCTTCCTTGGCAGACAGCTGACTGTTTGGACCACGGCCAGGTTCTGGTTCAGGGTGTTGTTGATGGAAACTGAAAGATCCTGTAGGGGTCAGGACTTTCCATGGAAAAAGAGATGCTCAGTTGTGTCTACATTGAGCTTGAGGTGATGGGAAAACATCAACTGTGAGATGTCAGCCAGGCATGAAACAATGCACCCTTCAACCTATGTGGCAGAGGGAGGAGAAATACAGTAAGTGCAATCAGCATAACAGCGATAGGAGAGCTTGACCCATGTGAGACTCCAGTCAAGATTGTATGGGGGATCAATGCAAACCTTTCCATCAAACCTGGTAGGTTTTATCAGTCAGGTAAGAGGTCAGAAAGGGTGTGTCCAGGACAGGTAGTCAGTTTGGTGGATGAAACAAGTTGCAGGACCTCGTTTGGAGATAGAGGAGAGAAGATGGTTAACATTAGATGAGTTAATCGATTGGACAGTCGGAAGCTGGGTGTAAGAACTTCTGACATCATCAACGTTCTTATCAAAGTAGGTGACAAAAGCTTCAGCAGAAAAGGATGAGGATGGACGCAGGTTGAGGAGGGAGGAGAAGGTGGAGAAAATCTTCCCGTAAGAGGCAGAGGGCTGAATCTTAGAGAAATAGAAAGATGACTTAGCAGTAGATGATGATATTTGGGGCGGCCGTAACTTTCTGGGTAGAGAGGCCGTCTGGTAATCAATAGGTCACAGGTTCGCCTCCCGGCCCTGGTGTATGTGTCAGTGTCCCTGAGCAAGACACCTATCTGCTCCCCCCCTGAGCGCTCATCATAACTATCTGAGCAGCCATCAGCTGGGTGAAGCTGGAAACTTGATTTTCTCAGTGAGACTAATAAGGTACTTACTGTATTACCTATGCACTGTACAGCACTCTGTGGCAGCTGTGGTTGCTTTAAATGTGCTATATAAATAAAGTTGAGTTGAGTTGAGTTGAGGTAATTAAAAAACGAAAAGAAATGAGCGTGAGAATGCAGAGAGGACTGAATGAAAGGCGTGTTCACTTAGCCCTGAGGGATCCCTGTGCATGGAGACAGGAATGCCGGCTTGGAGGAGAGAGGGCAGTGATGGTCAAAGACAGATGAAATGTTGTAAGAGGGAGAATAGGGAATCAGGGGATGGAAGATAAGAGAGGAGAGGATAGAAGATGAGAGAGAGGAGGGGTTTAGAGACCTTAGATCCTGCTGAGTCCATGGTGACAGATTGAGGTTGAGATGGGTTTAAGTAGGTAAGCGGAGAAGAGATGTAGGAGGTCACAAAATGGTGATCATAGACATGAATGGAAGAGAATCAGAGATGTTAGACTACCAGAGGGAGAGCAGGGAGAACAAATACATACCAGCTCTAGGAGGAGGAGAAGGAGAAAAGGAGAGGTTGGATGAGGACAGAAGAGAACCTATACCAAGTTCACTCAGATCTATTACCTCCTTTCATGTTTTCAAAGCATATTGTACTTGATCATTGTTCTTGGGTGTTTGTTTATGTCCTGGATGCGCATGTTACTGCATATGCATGTATGTATCGGTTTCTATTTCTATTCAAGTAGCTTTACATGGGTATACCACTGTATCAAGTTTTTTTTATTTTGGGGGTGATCATGTGGGGTGGGAGCAGATAGTTTTAGGAAAAGTGTCTTTGTCTGTATGGATGTATTTGTGTTGATTGTTTTGTGTATTGTATTCTCTGTACATTTGGTTTAAGGACCCCCTCGAAAATGAGATGATGCATCTCAAGGGGTTTATCCTTCTAATAAAGGTACTATGTATGTTAAGAGAGAAGTAGCATGAAGATACTTGTCTGTGGGTAGGTTGAAGTCACCCAGCAGAATGAGAGGAGTGTCATCTTCCCAGAAGAAGCTGATAAGAGTATCCAGCTCCTCAGGAAAATCCCCAAGTGGACCTGAGTGACGACAGAGCACAATGATGGAAAGAGCTACAAGGTGTGAGCCAGAATGAAATTCAAATGTGGAAGGTGAAAGATGAGAAAGATTAAGAACACAGAAATTCCACTAGGGATAAGTAAGTCAACCTGTACCACCATGCATGCACCACATGAGCACAGAGAAGAGGAAAGGACAGGAATACGATAGTTACAAAACACATTGCAACAGCAACAAAAAAGAGAGAGATACTGTACAAACACATTCAGGCCTCCCTCATGGACGACCCCTTGTGTTTGTGCAGCAAGGTTGTGGCTTGAGAGAACTTGAGTTAATTGTGATGTTTTATATAAAAAAATTGGTAATTTATGGAGCACAGCAGGACTTGTCGGGTATTTAATCAATATTTGTTTTGGGATATTGAGCAAGTATAATGACTTTGCTGAACAAAATACAAGGAGATTACTGCTGAAATAAGTGAGAATTGTGTATACTGTACTGACCGGGAGACGGTCTACAAACTCATTCTATCGAGGAGCTGCCTCAGAATTTGAGATAACTATGTTTATCCTGATGATTGCTGATCCTTCACAGCCCAGCCAAACATGCTCAGTAGACCATGACACTGAAATTTGGGGGGCAGAGGCTCAAGGGAGAAAAAAAACACAGAAAAACGAGGGTACACTGACATGCACTTTTCTCCACCCTGATTTTGCCACACTGCTGGCATCAATAATCACACACTCATAACAGGGGACGTGTTCGAATTCATTCAAACACGTCATTTCACGATGATGTCACAGATTTTATGTTTTCATGACAGTAATGCAGTGTTCAGTTGTTTTATATAAATCAATTCACATTAGATCAGTGCATTCTTTGAAAAAGAAAGTTTGGAAAAATGCAATTGAATAGCATTCAACATCAGATTACCATACCAGTACACCTCCTGCCGCATCGCCTTCTGTTACTTACTGTGCAACAAAGTGCCTTTATATTTGTTACATTTATGCATATGGATGAACAACTTATCAGGGTCCAGGTGAAAAAGACATATTTAGCATTTCATTGAACACAAATTGTTTGTATTTCTGCAAAAATAATAATCATGCATCTAACCCATTCTTTATTCAGTTGAGAGTGAAATAAAATCAGCCCATCCAATCTAGCATTACTCTGGCAGGTGTCACCATGTGTCAGCGTGCTTATTTGCATTATTTCCACATTTCCCATTTTCCTACCATTCGTGACATATACACATAGATGGATTTAATTCAAATGTGTTGTTGTTCAACTGTTCAACTTGAAACAAAACAACAACTCTGACTCAGAATTTTACATACACATCCATTGTATTTCACTGAATCTATAGTTGAAACAAGGAAAATAATTGTGTTCTCTTGACAGAACCAGAAATACCTTGTCCGTGGCTAAATACATATCATTTTGGGGGTCCTTGACATGAAAAAGTTGGAGCACCGCTGATATAGCAACATAGGATTTAGATTTTGTTTTAGATATGTATTTGGCCCACGGACCCCCATCTCAAAATGTTTTGTTCCAGGGACCTCCCAGAAGTAAAGATCTGAGTTACAAATGCTTGCTTTAAAATATATATATATTCAAAGATTTGCACACATTTTCCACGATTTAAAAATAAATAGCAGATCTACAAGCTCATAGTATGAGCTTGTATATCTGTTATTTTTTGAACAGCCAAAGATGCGTTCCCCGTCTTAATGGGTTCATTGTAATCATAGAGATCCTGCCTGCCCAGCTAGTTTAGGGGTCTTCTTATAGCCAAGGCCAGACAGCACCTGTGGGTCTGTTGATGGATTGAACTGCAGAGGTCATTACCATGGAACTCGGTGGCAGCAAGAACAGCATCTCAACAAGGCACTACAGATGGGCAGGGTTGAGAGGACTGGCATAGCGGTGTCTCATTATCATACAGTACGTCAACAACAGGGGGAGAGAGAGCGAGAGAAAGAGAAAGGGTTAGAAGGAGTGTGAGAGTGACGGAGAGAGCGAAAAAGTGAAAGAGACACTGAAGTGCTATATTTATGTACCGTATACAAGGGAAATGGTGTATCATCCAACGTCTTTTCTTGACTCCTCACAAGGTTTATTTCAATGTTCTCTGTCTTGTACTTAAAGGATTTCTCCTACTAACTTAAAGTCTGTCTTGCGAAAATAAATACTTTACATATACGGAAGTCGTAGAAATCCATTGTAGTCCAACATTATTAAAACAAGTCCCAGAGCTGTGCTGCTGTTAGCAAGTTGGACCATTGGCTCAGGTGATACTGATGGAGTGCCCATCTGTGAGCCTGGAGGTTCTCGGTTCAATCCCCTGCTCCTGGCTTCATGTCAAAGTGTCCTTGAGCAAGACACTGAACTTACTGTTCCTCATGAGCAGGATGATGCCTTGCATGGTTGCCTGACTTGCCTCCAATGCCAGTGTATGAATGTGTGTGTGAATGGGTGAATGTAACGCACATTCAAAGGCACTTTGGATTGGAGGCAATACAAACCATTTACCGTACTTGCAAGTAGGTGAAGTGCAATTTCCGGTCTTGGAATTTTCCTAGGCTATGTTACAATAATTATAAGTGTTTTAAAAGCTTATGGTCCTCCTGTCCACTGAGCCTTCCATCCCTATGAGTAGCACATTTATGCCCTTTTTGGGTAGGATACCAGGGCAGTGTT
>NC_139955.1:16977307-17044807 GCF_963454915.1 Gymnoscopelus microlampas | reverse complement strand
CTATTATAGCGCCACCAGGAGGCCACAATAACGTATCTGACCTGGCGGAGACCTGTGCTCCGAGGAGCACTTTATCTAGTTGTATATATTTTCTAACAGCAAAAGCAAACCATTTCTGTTTGCAATTTTTTGGTTTATTTCTCTCTATATTTGATTGCAAAGTTATAGCTACATATAGTCCCTGTCAGGCGCAAACCTCCTATCTCCTTTTTTGAACTTTTTTAAAAATAAATCAGTGCTATATATAGACCCCTTAACAGACTACTTCACACTGGTTGCAAGCGTCATACTGGTTGCAAATGAAACCCATTCTGTCAGGTCTCGCTAGGGCGCGCAGCACTAGCCAACACACAAGAGGGTGTTGGGGTGCGCCGAAACAACAGGTTGAGAATTGATTGCATGAAACAATCACCTGTGCATCCAGTCTCAATGTTGGTAAAACAAATAATTGGTCTATTGAACACCCTTTAGGTCTGACTGTGGGCTTTGCAAATATTGAGCAATGTGGGTTTTGCAAATTTTGAGCCATGTCACTATTACTCAGACATACCATAAACAAACCCGATATGCAACATAATTGCGATTATCTCAAACAATTGCGATTAGGCAATTGTGTAATAAGATAACATAACATCTTGGTATCATTTTGTCAGATTGACAGACTCTATTTGTATTTCTTTTTCAATACATTCTTAGGTTGCTCTCTAATGGAGGGTGAGATGTTATTATATGCAGGTGAAAATGAAAGTAGTGGGGAAAAGCGTAATGTTTGGCTACATTTGTATTATTTTTAGGTCTGTATGGGTGGGGTTGTGGAAAAGGCAAAGCCTTTAGCTAGAGGAAGGTAGATCGCAAAACACAAGGATGTAACGCCCAGCTGCCACTGAGGTGTGTGCTTACTGCATCACAACAGGAAGCTGGTTCCAAATCTCCAGGATACTGGGCATTGTTGTAGTGCTTAGAATAGGTGCTTAGAATGTGTGTAGCCACAAGAACAAAAACTGTGACACTGACACTTTAAAAAATCTTCCTGGTTTGTTATGCAACTATGAATACCAAATTAGAGGAGAGATTATCTTCTAGTTGTTGATCCACCTTTATTCAACTTTAAGCCGTTCTTCTTTTCACAGCCCTTTACAAAAATGCTTTTGTCTTTTTTCAAGTGAGAACAAATGTTCCATGTTATAATCTTGATTGTGTACAGACCTGATACTGTGTGATTTCATTTTTGATGAGCTTAGAAATACTGAAGGTGTATGGTGTTAATGTGTGTGTAGGAGTGATCATACTATGCTGTTGGCTGTAAAGTGTAAACCGCCTTATGCACACAGTCTTACCTGCCATTGTTTTGAACCAAGCTTTTAACCACTTGAACTCTAGCATCGCTATTCTGGAGGGAACATTCGCCTGGAACAGCAGCTCTACAAGCTCACAACTTGTAGATCTGCTATTTTTGACGAAGATATTTGGTGTAGAGGGGAAAAAATGAGGACCAAGTACATAGCTGACCCCGGTCAACTAAGTATTAGTTAAGTAAGTATAGCCTCTAATACTCTATTAGGTCTGTAAATGGTTAACAAATCTAATAGAGTTTGCTGTGTCCTATTAGTAAATAGGATGCCGGTCCTGGTGAAGGGCCGTAGGCCATAGACTAATTGGACAGTCGTCCTTTATGTTAGCCCTTCTCAATTACTTTGAGCTCACAGTGGAGAGCCAGATGAGAGAGAATAGGCTAGAAAGAATGCCTCCTCCTCCACCTTACCCTCCTCTTCCGCCCTCCACTTCTCTGTATCATCCAGCTGACTCCCCCACTGAGACGTTTGCACGGAGACCCACTCCACAGAGCAGCGATAATCAACCCTTTTCATTTCAAGGACCCCCGGTTTTGATATGTTTAATTTGATAAAACATTTTTATCTCTGGGATCCTGTTGTTAATTGTCAGGTCCATTTGGTTTCATTTGTACACTCTCTGAGTTACAGACCCATAAGGGTCCATTTGGTTTCTAACCATCAATCATTCAGCATGGGGACCCCCTAGAACCCCCATAAGGAAGGACCCCTGGGGGTGAGTGGGGCAGGTTCACGCACATACACAGATGTTTACAGTCACCAAAAAGCCCCAACCTTGTATGAGGTGCTGTTTACTTTGGAAACTGAGCCTTCTGGGGTTTCCTTGAAATCCAGAACGATTTCTTTTCACATTCACATCTAGCAAGCAGAGCTGCATTCTATCCCATAATCAGCTCAGCAGGAATTTCACAATGACCCCAAAGTGGCCAGCATCTTTTGGTGTGTGTGTGTGTGTGTGTGTGTGTGTGTGTGTGTGTGTGTGTGTGTGTGTGTGTGTGTGTGTGTGTGTGTGTGTGTGTGTGTGTGTGTGTGTGTGTGTGTGTGTGTGTGTGTGTGTGTGTGTGTGTGCGTGTGTGCGCACTCGCTCGCTCGCTAAAGCCCTGGCTGTGCGACTGCCGAACACTGCACTGTGTTATGTAACTAAACCTCTATCGTCTGTGAGCTTCTCAGCAACAGGTATTATTGTCACATCCATATCAAGAAATTCTAGGAATATGTTTCTATGAATAAATACACACTGAAAACATACCATAAGGTCTACATCTTTTTGTAGCCTACAGGATCTCCTCTCTGGTCGGTAAGAAGAATACATGAGGACTCTAACAGGAGCACTCATCTTATGTCACTTCGACTATGCATGCACCTCATGGTACCATAACACCACAAAGGCCTTTAAAACAAGGCTCCAGACATCCCAAAACAAACTGGTCAGGCTACTGCTTGGCCTCACACCTACAACTCATTTAACCCCTACTCATTTTGCTAGGGTGGGATGGCTCAGGGTAGAGGACAGCAACTTGCAATGGGCCTGGTCTACAAGATACACTACACCACAAACACACCCATGTACCTGTCAAACTACTTCAAAAACGTCAATGACGTCAACAATCAGAGGGAGATCCACAAATCACGTTCAACCCAGATTTGGCTCAATGAAGGGGTTAAATTCGTTCTACTGCTATGCCACAAAAATGTGGAATGCCCTACCAACAGTCATAAAGAAATGTGAATCCTTACCCTCTTTCAAAACTGCTCTAAAAGAGTACTTACAGGTGGCTGCAATTCAGAACTGGACCCTGTAAAAACAATTTAAAGAGAATTTAGACAGAATTTAGACAGAATACAATTGAGAGAGGTTTACCACAGTTTTATTAAAGGCTCCTTTGACTGATTGATCACCATTGATCCTGATGTGATACCGTAAGTGCAATGGCAGTGATCCATTTGTACACTCTCACAGTTAAATAAAAAATCAGCCTCCCTAAATAAATAGGCCTACACAAATAAATACAAACATTTGTTCATCAATCAATCAATCAATCAATCAATCAATAATCATCATCATCATCATCAGTTGAATGAAATATAGTTAGCAATGTTATCTTTGCACATTACTTTACACTGCAGTCATAGAATAGGCCTACTAGTTCCTATAAACAGAATTCCATTCACTTTATCTTGAGCTATATGCTTGAATATTAGGGAACCAGGATATAGAGAACAGGAAAGCAACAGGGAGGCTGAGTAAAGATAATCCACCGAACAGACAGCTAAATAAGTCTGTTACAGCTGATGTCTTTCTGTCCCCCCTCTCTCCCCCACTCACTCCCCCTCTCTCTCACACACACACACACACACACACACACACACACACACACACACACACACACACACACACACACACACACACACACACACACACACACACACACACACACACACACACACACACACACACACACACACACACACACACACTCAATGGCTCTCTCTCTCAAAAGCACAAACAATGACTCTCTCTTTCTCCCCACCCCTCTCCCTCCTCCCCTCCCCCTCTCCCTCTCTCGCTCTCTCTCTCTCTCTCTCTCTCTCTCTTAAGTTTAGATCATGGGTTGGTCCTCAGAATGATGTCACTCACTTCGCTCCTACATGCGCATACATTCCCCCAGCAGTGTATGCCTAGTTGCGTGCGTCTCCAAAGCGCTTTACGCTTTACAACCCAAGAAGAAAAACGGCAATAATACGCACGGCGGAGGAGGAGGACTAGCACTGGGACTGTAAGGGACCATCTTGATGCCCCTCACCATCCTCTCCGGAGACAGAAGCTCTGATCAACACTTGGCTCATAAACTCTGTGATGTCCAAACTTATTGCTGGATATGTTCGGACCTCGGCGCGCGTTGGCCCCATTAACAAGGAGCATTTGGAGACCCGTTCTCATGAAGGGCAAACTCACGGAGGTATGTTCCACTATGCGCAAAGCAGTCTGTATATGTTCACTGACCACACGCCTTGGCGCACGACTTCTTCTGTCCGAGGGCTGATGATGGTGATGCGACGGGACTTCCCCAGCAGCCCCACTGTTCGGGGAGGACGTGGGCGCAACAGCAACATGATGTGAAATGTGAGGACATTGTATGTGTTCAGAAATGGATCCAACGCAGTTAAACCCGTCGATGGACAACGTCTCCAAAGACGAGAACGCCACGAGCGCGGCGCCGATCGACGCGCCGCACGGCGAGGCGGCCACGGCGCTCATAGTCCTGGTGGTCACGGTCATCATCTCGGTGACCATCGTGGGCAACGTGCTGGTCATCGTGGCCGTGCTGACCAGCCGCGCTCTCCGCGCGCCCCAGAACCTGTTCCTGGTGTCGCTGGCGTCCGCCGACATCCTCGTCGCCACGCTAGTCATCCCGTTCTCCCTGGTCAACGAGGTGATGGGCTATTGGTACTTCGGCAGCACCTGGTGCGCCTTCTACCTGGCGCTGGACGTGCTGTTCTGCACCTCGTCCATCGTGCACCTGTGCGCCATCAGCCTGGACCGCTACTGGTCCGTCACCAAGGCGGTCAGCTACAACCTGAAGCGGACCCCTCGGCGCATCAAGTCCATGATCTGCGTGGTGTGGATGATCTCCCTGGTGATCTCCTTCCCGCCGCTCCTCATGACCAAGCACGACGAGAGAGAGTGCCTGCTGAACGACGAGACCTGGTACATCCTGTCCTCCTGCCTGGTCTCCTTCTTCGCGCCGGGTCTCATCATGATCCTGGTCTACTGCAAGATCTACAAGGTGGCCAAGCAGCGCTCCTCCACCGTGTTCGTGGCCAAGAACGGCCTGGAGAGGCAGCCGTCCCAGTCGGAGACGTGCTTCGTGAGGAAGGACCGCTTCGAGGTATTATAGCTCCACAAATCACGTTCAACCCAGATTTGGCTCAAACAAGGGGTTAAATTAGTTCAACTGCTATTATGCCACAAAAATGTGGAATGCCCTGCCAACAGTCATAAAACAGTGTGAATCCTTACTCTCCTTCAAAAGCACTCTGAAAGAGCACTTAGTGGCTGCAATTTGGAACTGGCCCCTATAAAAAGTCAACGCCTATCACCAGAAATGCCCCCCGAACTGTTTAATATACATGTTTTATTTCTTATTTTTGTAGTAGTTTATATGATGTTTTTGCATAGTATTGTATATTATTGTTTGTCATTAACCACTTAAACCCCATATTGTTGAGTGGAGTCCCTCAGGGCTCTATGCTAGTGTAATTTCTGTTTTCTGTTATTAATGTAACTGGTTTTGTCCACTGATCATGTGGTGCTTAAGAGTCTTGTTATGTAAATTCCTCTATTGACCTCACTGCTGTGCCTACGAAAAGCCAGTCTCCTCCTCAGATGTCATTCCATCTGTCTCAATAAACAGTCAGCAGAGAGGAGTGATGACATGCAGCAGAGGTCCTCATTCTCATTCACAGCCAGGATGGGCCAGTCAGTTCTATGATCAGTGCATTAACTAGTAGACACACTTTAGCTTTATTTCAGATTCAGATTCAGAAAAGTTTATTTTCTCTTAAATGTACACTCATTGTTAAATCTTATAGGTTGGGTAGATCCATAACATAAAACATACAGTACATCAACAGTAACATAGACAGGATTAAGACAGGATTAAGAGAAGATTAATAAAAAAGACGATTAAAAACCAAGTAGATTTTTTTTTAGCAGAGAATAGAGACATTAGGAGGCAGAAATCAAAGGCAGACATGTTTGTTTCATTGTCATGTCAGTACGGCATTAACTTGCAGAGAAACTTCTTTGATAGTCAAGTTATTTTTTGTCAAAATCAAGTCATCAATCAATTTTCTATAACCATAGCAACATTTAAGCACATTAAAGCAGGGCGCAGGGCGACGCTTTGTGAGCTTGTCGATGTGCTATTTTATGCCAAAGCTTTCCCCACAATACAGATGCTGGGGTTTAAGTGGTTAAATGTTTCTATGAATTGAATACACAGGACCCCAATGTAAACAATTAAAGGTAGGGTAAGTGATATTTTTTGGTTAAAACAAAAAGTATTTTGTTAAAAGGTTAAAGCACTATTCTGATAGTAATCATTGCTATAGAGTGTTTTTTCAGTAACAGGAGTCTCCCCGTCTCTCCAGCTCTTTAATAAACAGAAAATACATTTTCCGGTAGGTGTCAAAATCTCAGCCAATCAGGAGAAAGTACCCATTTTTAAGCTTCATTTTTATAGTGTTCCAGTTCCAATTTTGCCTGCTCATATAGTGTCATCACTTCCAATTTCACTTGTTTAATCTATATCCTGATTGAGTTCCCTATCCTGATCGGATAAAATTGGAAATGAAACTGAAACTGAAACGAAAATGCATTTTCTGAGCTGGAGAGACAAGGAGACTCCTTTTACTGAACAAACACTCTATAGCAATGAGTAGGCTACTATCAGAATATAGAGCTATTTAACACTTATTTTAACCAAAGAAAATCACTTACCCTACCTTTAAGCCATAGTGCTATCTTGGGTAAAGGTAGGGTAAGTGATATTTTTTTTGTTTTGTTAAAAAGGTTAAAGTAGGCTACTATATTCTGATGACCGATTGTAATCCTTGCTGTATACAGAGCGTTTGTTCGGTCACAGGGGTCTCTCCAGCTCTTTAAGTAAACAGAATAAAGTGCATTTTCAGGTCACAAAACTTAAGCCAATCAGGAGAGAGCACTGAAAGAGCTGGAGAGACATGGGAGACTCCTTTTACTGAACAAACACTCTATAGCAATGAGTACTATCAGAATAAAGAGCTATTTAACACTTATTTTAACCAAAGTAAATCACTTACCCTACCTTTAACTTTAATCCTTTTAGCAGATCTTGTAAAGAACTGTACTTTCTGTACTTTTTTTCAAACTGTTAATCAAGTATTCAATCAATCAATCAATGAAAGGTGGAGAGTCCCAGCAGCCAGAGCTCCGGCAGCATCAACCAGCAGAGACAGGAGGAGCTGGACGACATCGACCTGGAGGAGAGCTGCTGTCCGCCGGACATCAAGCCCAGGAACCACCGCTTCAGCAAGCGGAGGAAGGTGGAGGGTTCGGACTGCTGCCCGCCGCGGCCGCAGAGCTGTCGCCTGTCCTGGGCTTCGGCCCGCGCCTCGCACCTCTTCGCGGACCACCAGCAGCAGCAGCAGCAGAGCCTCAACCCGGCGGGCCGGCAGCAGATGACGGCGGCCAACAAGAGCAAAGTGGCCCAGATGAGGGAGAAGCGCTTCACGTTCGTGCTGGCGGTGGTCATGGGGGTGTTCGTGGTCTGCTGGTTCCCGTTCTTCTTCACCTACAGCCTGCACGCGGTCTGCAGAGAACGTTGCTACATCCCCAGCGCTCTGTTCAACGCCTTCTTCTGGATCGGATACTGCAACAGCTCCGTGAACCCCATCATATACACCATCTTCAACAGGGATTTCAGGAAAGCTTTCAAGAAGATCATATGCAGGACGCGTAAACGCACATGATAAACGCGCAAGGACGCATCAAATGGGCTTGTATAGCAGCACAGCAGGGGTTCTCAAAGTGGATTCCAGGGACTATCTGGGTTTCCTTTAGGGGGTTCTAAATGGACCCTTACAAGTCTGTAACTCTGACAGTGTACAAATGGAACCCTGACGGATCCATTTGGTTCCATTTGTATACTGTCAGAGTTAAGTGGAGACCTTGACATTTAAAGGTTTGAGAACCATTGGCTTATAGGACAATTCTCCATGTCTCTCTTCTTCAAGATGGAAAGGAATTATAATTCTATACATGCCTTTAAGGCTGTAGACAGGGCTATAGCCTACGTGACCCAAAAAATGAACTTATATTCAATGTAATTAGTATGGTATAAAAAGAATGCTCTACTGTTGTGCACAGATGTTTAAATGTTTTGTGAACTGTAAAAAAAAAAACAGTATTAAAAAGGCAAATGTGTTTTGACGTCTTTTAAATGTGTAACAGAAACTATGAAGCTAGTGAGCTGGTTTCGTATTGATTGTAGACTATAAGCAACTAATGAGTCCTGCAAACCTATAGAACAACTCATCCCTGGCATGGGCTGTCCCTGAATATATCTATATTGTAGCCAGTGGAAGAAGTACTCAGATATTTTACTTAAGTAAAAGTAGCAATACCACAATATAAAAATACTCTGTTACAACTAAGTAAAAGGCATGTGTTCAAAATGTTACTTGAGTAAAAGTACAAAAGTATTGGCATCAAAATATACCTAAAGTACCAAAAGTAAAAGTATAAATAAGTATTGCTTTCTATTCAGTTGTGCCAGTCAAGTTTTGGATTTAATTTGGATTAACACTTTACAGATCAGCAGGTTCACAAATATCTTATCATGCATAACAGTAAGATTAAGTCTTCCAATTTCCACTATTTCACTTATGCCCTGCCTCCGCATACCCCTAGGGGTACACATACCCCCATTTTAGAAACACTGCATTACATAATACACACACATTGGGTTCGGATACATTTAATCCAGCGTAGGCGGCATTATTAACACTTGTTAGTATTAAAAAAATGTATTCTCCCAAACTAGAGTTGCGAATAGGCCTAATGTATGTTAGTTAGTCTGACAGGAGCATTATCAGCACCCAAATAAAAAGCTGCTTAATTCCGTCCTCACACTGTTACTGCACTTAGAGAGACTTCAGAGTGACACCCCTTCTCTTGGATTGGTGGGCTTCATATGGCCTTAATATTCATTATCCAAGCCTCAAGCCGTAATCGGCTGTTTTGTAAATCAGTATATTAGCCTACTGTGGAGAAAGTCATGCGCATGATACCTGCAGCACTCTATCTTCACTGAAAAGCTTTCTATATCATGAAAATGCGATCCAAAACATAATATAGTGCAGGAATAAACCATCAAGTGAGATCCCAAAAAAAACATATATTCTTTCCCCCAGCTGTGGAGATTACATATCATGGTCGAAAATGCTATGGTTAGGAGGGTTATGAAATGGGAAGCTAATGTCTGTACACAAATAGTAGCTTTATGTCCTACGCAATATTGTGGTTGCCATATGATATGTATAGGGCATAAAGTATATGTGAGACATGGAATATGGGGAGACTTACAACTTGTTTTCTCTTATCCATGAGAGAGGCACAATGTGGTAACTGAAAGTTGACCCTCCATTGTACTCATGAAGTGTGTGTCTGGGGGGGGGGGGGGGGGGGGGGGGGGGGACACTATAAATATCCAATAGGAGGGTCTTCAAATGAACCCCCAACCATTATGCTCATTGGCTCTTTTCCAATGATAATCCTCTGGTGATATATGGAGGATCCCATGTATTTGGGAAAATCTGTTTTTTATTTATTTATGCACGAGCATGTTATTGAAATTGAATTACCACTGCGGTATTTATCATCAGAATCGCAGATAAGTTGATTTGGGATTTTGTAGGTAAGTGTGGGTGGGTGGGGGGTTGGGGGGCTGGCTCACGGTCCTCAGAGGACACATAACCTTTAATCTGCATCTTCATTTTAAATTAGTATTGATTCACAAGGTGAAAGTGATGTTAATATGTGGTGGACATTCCCCAAGAGACAACACCATCGTAGTGGAATCATTTTGTTTCCATTCTGTATAGGGATTATGCGGTTACATGGCTCTGATGCAAATTGTTTCCTGATAGCAGTGTGCTGGTTTTGATTATTATATGATGAGACATGGAAGTCTCTAGTCAAATTATTATTATTATTATGCTTTAATTACTTATCTCATCAGATGCTCTGTTGTAGAAAGAATGAATCACAATGTTTTAATTAGCCTGACTGATCCACATGGATGCTTTCCAGGTCTGCTTGCTCACACGCTCCCACCCCGTGCTTTAACATCCTGATAACCTCCTGGCAAACCATACTGTTAACTTTGTCAGCTGCAGACCCAGGGAGGAAAATTAATTTCATGTTTGGTGTCGGGTGTTGTGCTCTGAAAATAGCAGATCTACAAGCTCACAACAGCTTGTAGATCGGCTATCAGCATGCAACCAAGTATAAAATCAGGTATTACGACGCCATCAAGGCACCGCCAGAATACATTTTAGTCGACTAAATCAACTGTAGATTTAGTTGACAATAATCTTAAGATATTTAGTCGACTAAAACTAGACTAACAGTAAAACATTTCAGATGACTAAAATATGACTAAAACGAAATGGAATTTTATTCAAAAGGCTATGACTAAAACGAAATCAAAATCTGCTGTGAAAATCAACACTGGACCAGTCTTTGCCTTCGTCTTTCGCCTTGGCATTTTCACGTCCGAGACTGTAAACAAGACTGAAGTGTAGTTCAGGAGGTTAAGCAAGGACTGCGGCAACCCTTGAGCCATTATCCCCTCTTATGCTGTTTTGTTGAGAGTACCAGACCAAAGGAAGACAACCAGAAACATTTGCTGTTATGCGGCTATTTTAGGGAATGCCTCATCTGGGCTATTTGAAGGGGAAGAGGAAGAGGTGCAGAGCGTCACACAGACGCAGGAGGTATTTAAGGTTGACAGGATGGACAAGGCTATTTAGAGTCACAACAGGTAGAGGAGATGTGGTTATAAATGTTTCAAGATGGGAGCTGCACAAAAGAACAGAGGCTATTAGGAGGTGAGCCAGAGACGGCGTGTGAGAGAGAATAGTTGTTTGTCGTTTTCTGTCTGCATTACCTTGTTTATCACATGTAATGGGCTGCAAGCCTGCAAGTAATTGCTTTTTTCAATTGTCTCTAACAAGACATGGGTTAGAGGCCTACAAGGCCAACACTCGCATCAATCCTATAGGAAACGGTGTAGACAGTTTGTCATTAGTGTAAATCAGTTAATATCACTTCTTGAGGGAAGAGCAAGGTAATATATCACACTGCAAGATGCCTGCCAGCTACTGTAGGTCTCGTATAGGTCATAAAAACATGACATGCTGTACCTTTGTGAAGGAGAAAGAGTTGGACATATGTGCCTTTGGTTCACTGTGTGTGTAGGGAGAGAAGAAGATCTTAGGATACAGACATAAAATATCCTGTATATTTTATGACAAACCAAAGAAAATGGTAGGCTAATCCCTGACACATAAGTCGTTTTAAAGTCAGACAGTGGTACCACAGTCCTATTCATCTCTCCAGTGTTTAATAATAGGAAATGGGTGTAAAGAGCCCTTTTTAACCATCATTTCCTCTTTGTACAAATCAACACATTTATTTTTGTGCAGGAGGTATTTGGACACGGCTCTGCACTCTCTGTAACCCCATTTTCTGCATGAATCTGCTGTATATTAATAAGCAGTGGGTGGCTTATGGTTATTTCTATGCAAGCATCTACTGTACGTAAAACCGAACAAAGTCCAAGATGTGAGATTAACAGCCAGTCAGCAATTTAATACACATTCCAACATTTCCATGTTGGAGCAATTGAGTTCAAGTAAAACATAAATAAACCCATTGCTGTGGCATTGGCAGAACCAAGAGGCATGAAACCAAACGGATTTTATTCTAATCCCTCATTGCTTAACTGTAGTTTGTGCTGCTGCTTCTGAAACAAGCATGGAACAGTTAAACAAAGGCAGTCAGGCTGGGGGGCATATTTAACATTCAGCACATGCATGATGCATTATTGATGTGAATGTGTGTGCGTATGTGCACGTATGTGTGTGTGTGTGTGTGTGTGTGTGTGTGTGTGTGTGTGTGTGTGTGTGTGTGTGTGTGTGTGTGTGTGTGTGTGTGTGTGTGTGTGTGTGTGTGTGTGCGCGCGCGTGCGTGCGTGCGTGCGTGCATATACCTGTGTGTGTCAGTTACTCTGTTCCGTACCCATCTTACTCTTCCACTGCAGACGTTGTTTCATTTGTCGACCGGTCAACTCTGGAGTCTCATTAAGAACTGGTTGACAGCATCAGCGCTTTAATGAGCCTGTAGCCAGTGGAGGTAGCATGTTCGAACACAGCAGACTGCAGAGGAGGGCAGAAAACACAAAGCAATTCAGAAAACATTCAATCCTCTATGATACAAAAATAGGCCAAGTTATGGGCAACCATAGCTGAGTGGGTAGAGAGGTCATCTGGAAATCGCAAGGTTGACGGTTCGACACCCAGCACGCCGAGTCTATTGAAGTAGCCTTGAGCAGAAAGTTTAACCGTTAACTACTCCCTGGGCACCGTATTAATGGCATTCACTGCTCCGGATTATGATGATGATTATTATTATTATTATCATTATCATCATTATTATTATCATCATCATTATTCGTTTCTTGTCTAAATTTCACTCTTTTATTATTATGTTATAGAGTTATCATGCAAAAACAGAGATACTAAACAAGGTCGCTAGACAAATATCTGTCATACCAGGCAATATCTCAATTGTACATAAATGTATCACTAATGTGTTTTATACTTTGGTCTGATGATTAACCTCTCAAAAATGACTAGCTTATCATCATTCCATTAATATTTAAACAAAATTACATTCAACTTCACAGTAACATGGTTTAAAATGAAACCTTCCACAATTCTCTGTTGTGTGTTGTTTTCCAACACAGACTGTAAAACAATCGGATATTCAAGGAAGCACTGCAGTCCCTGTGGTCTGTTTTCCTTGATGAATCCCATGACCACAGGAACTGAAGCAAATAATGGAAATAAATAATAGGTGAAAAGGGAAAGTGAGCTCTCTGTGACTCTCTCTTTCTCTCTCGCTCTCTCGCTCGCACACACACGCACACACACACGCACACACGCACACACATTTAAATGTGTGTGATGTGTCTGCACTTTCGAGGCTGTGACACACAGCTATTACACAAAGAGCATGCCCGGTGGTGGTGGTGATTCACTGAGCCAAACCAACAACCAACCCGTATGATGGGTTCAGTATACCCGTCTACACTCATCTATGTAACGAGAGAGATGTGCTGCACCTGAATTATAATAGCTGGGAGAGGTGAAGGTTCACCCACTCTGCTACCAGAGGATGTTTCATTAATGTGGATGGAAACTGGAAAGAAGTTCTGATAAATGTCATCTTTGCAATCCGGTTACTTTGGATGCACGTAGGGTTAAGGAAGAGGTTATTTGTAACCCCTGGAAAGAAGGCATAATGTTTTTTTCTGTCATTTGTCTAAATGTATGAATATATCCAAGGACTGGACTCGGAAGCATTTACAGTACACTCATAATGAACAGGGAACTAATGTCATGCATAGCAGTGGGACATTTTTAATGTGTTAAGCCATTAAAATATAATCGGTTATATAATTCCTTTTCCAACATCAAATAGGCACCATCTGTAATCATCACATACACTGTAAAATCTTGAGTGTTCATTTACTTCTGATACTGTACATTATGCTTCTAATGTTTAGCTCCCATACAAACACGATATTCCTTGCAACAATTATTTTTAACATAAGTGTGAGATCTAGCTATGTAGAAATTCTCAAGTTAGGGCAGTTAGCCCTGACACAATCTTTTATTTGGGAGGCACTGTTAGGATGAACTAAAAAATGTTGTGATACATTTTTACTTAATCCTACAGTAAGAGAGGAGAGCCTCAGGGAGGCTGTTGGAACAGGAAAGGGAGGGAGAGGGTTTTTCAGACCTGACCCTGCGCAGTCCACTGGGACATGACCCCAGCTAAAGGAGGTGCCCTCTCAGTCCAGACAGCTCCTTTCACTCATTTATCCTTCTCTGTATGGACAGAGGAACATCCTATGACATCAACGCGACTCCTCATGCAATACAGGGGAACAATGCATGAAGTGTGTAATGTCAGTAGAAACCCCATCCCATCTCCCTTCAAGGCTCACAGGTCACGCACACAACAATCCCCCTGGCATGGTGTCAGAAACCTGCCCAAAACCAACCCACGGTCTGGAGAGTTGTTTTGCTTCCACCCCGATACACTTCTAGTCTACTTCCCCAACTATGAACTAACTTTAGAACATAAAATTAGGCCTTGCGGTCAGTGCTCTCATGTCACAGTGAACGGGAAACATGCCAACATCCAACGATCCCAACCGGACAGGGCAACAGGAAATAGCAAATCAAAGAGAGGGCAGATTGAAGGAAATTGGGGGACAGAACAGCTGTGTGAAACATGGCTCTGCAGACGTAATGGAGATGGCTGCAATTCCACTGTGACATCAAAACAAAAACGGGAGGAACAGGAGAAATTACATACAGCAGATGACACCCTGAGGACACTGTGATGATACCTCAGAGAGAGCTGCATAGCAGCCCCAACAAAGGATTGTTTATTTATTTTCATGAACTTTAACCTCTTTCTAGGCCATTTATTTTCCTCATTCCTCATTCCTCGATTCCGGCATGGCTCTACAGGAGGCTAGCCGACCAAGAGGGTCGATCTGTGTGTCTGTGTAGTCCGGCAGCCGCTGAGGTGGGATGGGAAATGCGGTCTATAGTTTTTTTTTGTTGGTCCAAAATATTGTCTTTACACATACATTCATGAAACCACCTGGTGACCAGCTGTCAGCATTGAGCCATTTCTTTTATAGGGGGGTATATATGACCATACCTCCCTATTACAAAAATAGACTACTGTAAATGACAGAAATGTTGTTTTCTATTAACTTTTATTATTGAAATGTAATCTATAGGCCTAGTGTATGATACTCAACTTTGTTGCTAAAGAGTTGAGTGCTGAGTAATTCGCATAACGTAATTAACCATATATTGGCCAATAAAAGTCCAAAAGGACAGAGTGGCGTATACTTTGGGTATGACATTTTTTCCAAAGGTGGTTTTAGGTCATTCAATGCCTTAATAACAAATTCCCAATTGCTGACCTTCTTTGCTGACATTTGAGCATTTTCAGAACCAGGTAACTTTATTAGAATACATGGAATTTTGGAGGTACAAGCACAGCTATCATTCCTGAACACCTGTTGCTATCATTCCTATAAGCATAAAATATGTGATCAATACTGTATGGTTACTTTTTCATTCCATTTAATTAGGTTGACCTCAGATGAAACCTCCAGTGGTGCCTGCAGTCATGTTGGTCCTCCATGCATCATTCTGGCTAGCTCACCACTACTTTCTGCATGCATCCTTCATCAGAATATCCACATTATGTTGATGTGGGACACCTTTGTGATCAAAGCCCATGTGTAGAAGCCCACAGCACCAGTTCCTTAGCTGGGAGCTCATTTGGCAGAATGTTTATCACTTCTACCTCCTGATAGATGATAATCTGGAGAGTAACTGATTTTACTTGACATCATTTTGATTGCAAATATTCAGAACATGCATTTTTGCAAGCCTCTTTCATTATAACATAATTCATAATTCTGAGCAAAGAAGCTCAGCAGTTGGGAATTTGTTATTAAGGCATTGAAGGACCTAATACCACCTTTGGAAAAAAATGTCATACCCAAAGTATACCCCACTCGGCCCATTTGGACTTTTATTGGTCAATAAATTGTTAATTACGCTAATTATGCTAATTGCTCAACACTCAACTCTTAGCAACAAAGTTGAGTATCATACACTAGGCCTATAGATTACATTTCAATAATAAAAGGTAATAGAAAACAACATTTCTGGGTCCAAGACATTTTCAGTAGTCTATTTTTGTAATAGAGCGGTATGGTCACATATACCCCCTATATAAAAACATTGCTCAATGGTGACAGCTGTTCAGCAGGTGGTTTCATGAATGTATGTATATAGACAATATTTTGGACCAATTAAAACAAATATAGACCTATTTCCCACTTCAGCCAAACAAGGCCCTTTGGCTGCCCGACTATGTTTTTGTGTGTTTGTCCAGAGCTAATCTTGCAAACCACTGGACCAATCAGGCCAAATTGTTTGTGTACGGTGCCAGTAGGCTAACTTTAGCTCCATGCATTTGTTTTCACATACTGTATTTTTTTAGTGTTTAATTTAATTAAAAAATGATACGGTCAGAGGGACACGAATCAGGCTGAAACCTTGCCCAAAATTGGAGTGACACGTCATAGATACGTCATAGATGACTGACATTGCAGGTTGTTGGACACAAAGTCCGAGATCCCAATTTGGAGTTCCCATGAAGTTTCCATGTGGATCCCGAGGTCCATATGATTTGATTATTTTTTCATCACATACTGTACTTTACAGTTTCAGATTCAGATCTGAAATGTGTTATATATGACTAAATGCCTGAGAAAAAACGAGCCGCGCTGAAAAGATTACAGCAAAGGGAAAATACGGTTAGGGATTTATTAGCTTGATCTTTCACTTTCTCTTGACAAAACACACCCATCTCTCTGCTTTATCTCACCCCATCAATATTTCTAAGAGGATAATATTTCAAATAAAGTCTCCAGTATTCCAACTGATCTAAACAAAAGAGCAAAGCTTTGATTAATCACATTGATATTTCAGTCAATACCCCAGTCTCTCCCATGTTAATGAGAAATGTAGAAAGAAAAAGGATTACTCACACACTGACCAAAAAGCCAATAATAGAAGTTGAGCCCTTACTGAGACCACACATTAATCAGACTCATACAGAGGATTAATCGCACAGGCAACTCTATTAATCTCCAGCTGCACTAACCACAGCTTCTGGCCCAGTACAAAGTAAACTTTATTAAGCTAATTCATAGCAGCTGGCTATTGGGGTCACCCAGGGAACTCCCAGGGGAGCAAACACCACAGTAATTGACTTGGCAGACCCATTTGGATTAACCAAGGTGGCATTGTGCAATATGTGGCATCTGTTTAGTGAATCTGACTTGACAACACATAGATACAGTGCATCAAGTGCTGGAGGTGCAGGGAAGGCTACAGTGGTTGGTGCATATCGATCATTTTGCCTTCAAGGCCAAGCACTGCATGAATGCAAAACAAATCGATTACCCCACTGTGCACGTTAAGTGAATATTATATGCCAAGTCTCAAGTCTGCTATGTGCATGCGCACTCCGGTGTGAGTGAGTTGTAGTTGAATGGCATATGGGAACAAAACCTATTACGTACCCTGTCAAGCGTGTGTCAGAGCGTCCTGTGTTCTAATCTAAATAGATTACGAGCGTATGAAAACTTCTCACCCACAAATGACCCAGGGATGACTTACGTACATATTCTACAAACCTTCGGTTCACTTGTGTTTTTTTTATCTCAACTCAAATCATCACCTTGAAGCACAGTTGGTCTCTAATGTAGTGATCTCGGTCATGCATGTCAGAGGGCATCAGTGTTAAAACTCCACTGACCAATTTGGATTTAAAGACTTCAAAGAGTAAAGAGTGAGAGTTGTTTGAAACTCAAGTTTCAATGTGGAAGTGTGGTACATGCTGGGTACTAATGGATGTAGGGGGGGTGGGGTGTGTGCGTGTGCGTGTGCGTGTGTGTGTGTGTGCATGCTTGCAGACAAATATTGCACTGCATTAAAATACATTCTACCAGGCTGTCAGTCTATGAATCTATAAATAAACTGTGTGAAGATATTGTGAATATGCAGTAGAATGTTTGCTTATTTAGGCATTACTACAGTATACCCAGAAAGTTGGGACCTTGACAACTGGTGCCATAGCATTTTGCAAAAATGATACTGAACAGCTTAAATTGATTGACCAACCCACTAAGGAGAAAAATGCATATGCCACACAACTGGATAAATGTCCCTGTCCGCCGATTGGTCATTAAACAACATCGTAGTACGCCGAGTGCTGTAAGCTGTGGGTTTCTTGTCGACACAATTGATGAGACTGCTTTGCAATTAAAGCTTCTGTGCTTTATTGACTATGCATACATGTACATGAACCAGTTATATCAGTGCAGAGAATCTATAGTCACGCCTTGCTGGGTCTGCAGCTTGTTATGTATTTAAATCAAAGTCTTTTATAACTTGCACTGTTGAGCCAGCTCTTTCTCTCTCTGCATGTTGTGTACGTACAGCCCAGAGGCCAGGTTTAGCACACTATACGGCCATGGTCACACACCTGCAAATGCAGGGGAGTGGCCAACGCCATGTCAATCCAACTCCATGCGAAGTATGTGATGCGAATTTGCTTTGGCAAGGTAAGGCAAGGCAAGGCCAGGCAGCACCAGGGAATACAAATATATTACATTATTATATTAACAACTTAAATGTTAAAGTGGTTAATAGAGTGGTTAAAAAAGTGCAACACGTACAGATCAGAGAAAAAAACTAAAAAATACAAAAAGCACAACACATTTTATGCAACAAATAATACAATTAAAACATGGCCAGAGTCGGGGTTCGTTTAACATCATCTGGGAGGTTATTCCAGGTCAGTAGCCTGGCTCCAGACCATAGACTCCACCCACTCACTGTAGCTTCAGTCAGATAATCAGGCTATTCTTTGGTCCATGGTAATGAAATGAAAATGAAACCAGTAGGCCAGCCCCAGATGAGTCCTAATTAGGGTCATAGATGGTCCTATATGGCATAAGCATGTCTGAGATGTAATTTGGCCCAGAACCACAGAGCCATTTGTAGACAAGTAACAAAAAAGACCACCAGAAGCTCTGCCAATTTGCTCACGTAGAATGGAAGTGAACGGGAGGGTGAATATTTAATTTGTGTGACTGACCGTACCCTATAAAGAGGAGAGCCCTATTAGACAGCGAAAGACATCTGCTGATCATATTAACACTGGCATTGCTCCCATGAGCCCATCTCCAGATTCTCCACCCACAGGAACCCAAATCACAGTCCCTACCACTGTCACCCTGACAGTCAACAAACAACAATGGCCGGGCTATGGAACCGCAACTATGATTACAGCTCCCATAGCCTATGACAAAAATGTGAATAAACAGCAAATGTGGGCATAGTGATCTATTTGCCAGTCTGTAGATCACAAATTTGGGACAAAATCAGTGCCTGGGGAAATCCCTGCATATGCAGTACCAATGGCCAATGCCCTTGCGATTTCAGATTGAATGGTCAACCCACTGACGAGAAAAATGCATGTGAATGGAGGACGGACAGAGAATTAACTGAGTGACAGAGTTCACAAAAATGAAAAGCACTCCTTGCATAATAACAATGGTCAATGCTCATGTGCAAGTTCAGATCGATTGGACAACCCACTGAGGAAGAAAACCTCAGCCTGATCTCACACAATTTAGTATGCATTGCACGGACCTAGTGCACGTCATTCCGTGCATAGTCGCCTAGAAAACCCCAAAATCCGTGCATATGTACGGCGAGTCCCACGGTGGGCGTAACCAGTTGCAACCCGGAAGCAGAGCAGTCCCTACAGTCCTCGGGACGGCAACTCGCTCGCTTTAGCTCGCGCGGTGGTCCCTCACGTGGCTCCAGATCGCTTGAGACTGCGCTCCGTGCAATGTATACTAAGTTGTGTGAGATCGGGTTGGAAAAACTATATGACTGAGAGTGTTTTCTTAACTTTATAGTACTATATACTAGTATAGAAGTATTAGTTAAATCAAATATGGGGAAAAAAAATATATCCCCCCATGGGGCCTATTAATCTCCAAAATGTCTGTCATCTGTCTGTGTTTGATAGATGGGTTCAGTCAGAAAGGAAGAGGAGGTGGAGTAGAGAATTGTATCATTATGTAAAGCGTACAAGAGTGATGGTGAAACTGTTTTTCCATTCCCAAGTCTCTCACATGCACGTGTCATGCCCTAGTGTGTGTGTGTGTGTGTGTGTGTTTGTGTGTGTGCGTGCGTGCGTGCGTGCGTGCGTGCGTGCGTGCGTGCGTGCGTGCGTGCGTGCGTGCGTGCGTGCGTGCGTGCGTGCGTGCGTGCGTGCGTGCGTGTGCGTGTGCGCATGTGCGCATGTGCGTGCGCGTTCCTCCCAAGAGGATACATGCTGATCAATCCTCCTCCACTGATTAAGACAAAGTGAATGTAAACACACTACATACTAGTCTGTACATCATCTCAATGGAGCTAGTAAGAAACACTCAAGGGGTGTATGTTTCAATCAGGTTCAGGTATGGTGAGTCAGTGGTCATCATCATTCATCTCTGCACACAAGAGAAGATCCATGTGGTGAGTGCTGAGACAAATCCAAAAATTGTCTCCTAAGGATGATTATTGTCCTATTCATTTATGCCCCAATTCAAGTGGAATTATTATGGTGACTTAATGGGACTTAATAAAGAACTGTTTTCAGTCTCTTAAAGATGGAAATAATTCAAGTGTTCCATCACTAGGCATGGATGCACGTGACAATAACCTTGTTACATTGTCAGAAAGTGGATAATTGTAAATGTAAGTGTGGAAGCTAAATGCAGAGGCTGTAGTGTCGCTGCTTCAGATTAAGATCCGTGAAGGGAGACAGGCGCATGGAGGGGACAGCCTGTTTGGTCCGATTAGCAGGCAGATGGTGGGATGCAGCACAGCCCCGAGGAAAGAAGAGTGAGAGAAAGAGGTGGACAAGCTGACAGCCCTCTCTCAGACACCTCAGAGTTCTACAATTACAATAGATTTAGGCATTTAGATGATGCTCCCATGCAGAGCTATTTACAAAGTGTAAGATCAGAGTTCAGAGTAAATGGTATGAGTAAATGTATGAACCCTAGTCAACAAATAACAGGGCAAATGATCACATAAATAGAGTGCAAAGAAAGCAATTAAGTGCATCAGTAACATCAAACCTAGCATCTGTTTTAACATCAAGATATCTAAATAACATCGGTGTTCTAGAGACAGGTGGAGGAGGCTGGATGGATAGAAAAAAAACCGTAATGATTAAGACCAGTAAACTAATAATCCCTGCAGGGTTATCAAGATATGCACTTGACACATGACCATATCCAGTACCAGCTCACAATTACAGATCAGAATTATGAGACAGAATAAGTCTCATTAGGCCAATTGTCTCCCTGTTTGATTTCATCCATCTAGCCATCTTGATGCTGTTGATCACACAATGAATTAGAGAAAGTAGATTTTCAACTATAACATTTTCGTTTCAAAAAAGCTCCCGAAGTAACTTTAGTAATTGGAGTACAACTTTTAATAAAATACAACGTTTCGACATGCAGAAGTCTTCGTTAGGTACAAATTACCTCACGAACACCTCTGGAGGTCGAAACATTGTACTCTAATGAAGTTATTTTGGTAGCTTTTAAGACGGTGTGCCGACATTTTTCCTTTCATTATACTTGTCCTTTTTATCCAGCACCCATCGCAATTATTTTTGGATGTACGTGCACCTCTTGGACTGCATCTGAAACTACCAGTCATCCCATTGTTCGAACAACATTCAGCTCTTATGAATAGGTGTTATTCACATCACTGACTTTCCTCGATGCGACCGCCAGAATACAATTCTCCTGGGAATTGGTTTTTTTTCTTACATATTGCCTGTGTTGGTGCAAACAAGGAGCCTTGTTTCAGTGACAGGTCCCTGTGCTGTAGCATTACCTATGAATTATGCAATAGACTACAATGCGGAAGTCTGCTGGTATTGTGAAAAACAGGATTTCATACTCAGGCCCACTGTTCAAATCGAATACCCCAGACTGTGCTGATTTTCACAGCTTGAGCTCTCCAACACTGAACATGAATCTTCTAAAGATGTACCCATCTTTTTATTCCTTATTTCATTCATTTCCCCCCCCAATTTTGTCAATACCAAACCCCCTTGATCAGCAAACTACACTACATGGTCTCTGTCTCTGCCAACCCCCCACAGTGCTCCTGTAGAGGGTGGAGACAACCACATGCCTCCCCTGATACACATGTAGTCACCAGCCACTTCTTTTCACCTGCCAATGAGGAGCTTCAATGGCAGAGTGTAAACTAAAACATGCTCAGAGGAACACGCTATCCGGCGTTGCCATGTTATTATAAGCGACTTTGGGCTTGTTTTTCTGTAAAGTTGTTTGCAGCGCGACACGTTGTGAGCTTGTAGATCGGCTATTTTCAAATAGCTGCAGCCTAGTCGCTTCTTTTGGTTTTGTTTTCATAGACCTGGTTGCTTATTTCTCTCGCAAAATCTGGCAACACTGGTCACCAGCAACTTCTTTTCACCTGTCAACGAGGGGTTTAAATGAGTGTAAAGAGTAACACTATCCCTCCCAATTCCACTCCCTCCCCTGTTGAACAGCCCAATCTGTAACTAATTTCTTTTGCCACAGGCATACAAAATGAGTGGTCAATAATATTACCAGAAACACATGAGGTCCAGCCATAAATGTATACTAGTCCAGTAGACATGATGGAGAACACATGCTGCGTTTTTAAAGAGGGAGGGTGGTTGAGAGGGAAGGCGTAAAAGGAGCAATTTGTAACCCAGTTTCAATAATGGCTTCAAAGGTAACATTTATTATTTCCATGGCCCTCTCTGTACCTTTGTCTACTTTCTACTTCACCTTCTTCTTTCTAAATTGAACTGATGGCGTTGAACTTTTCAAAGCATTAAAGACAATCAGAGACATTGAGAAGAATTGTCATATTGACTTCATCCAGCGGTCACTATAATATCTAAGCTTCAAAAACATTTTGCCACAGTTTGATGACTGGTTTAACAAGGTTTGAATACCTGTCTGCCAGTGTCTTTATTAAAGTGTTAATGTCAGAGGGCATTTGGGAAACCCAGATCTTATCCTGTTAAACTATGTTAAAATCAGGTCATTCATTGGCATGGAATAACATTTTTTGGAGCCGTTCTCGGTAGCCTGGAAACCAGACAAATCTGCTAGTGCAAAAAATATGAAAGGCCCTCTACACAGTGAGCCAGGCTACGTTCTCGGCAGTGTGTTTCTGGGTGTACTGTATGGCACCCTACCATAGGGCAGTGGTTCTCAAAGTGGGGTCTGGCAACCCCCAAGGGTCCTTGAGGGGGTTCCAGGGGGTCCCCAGCAAAACTGCTTAATAGCATCAAAATCAGTTTAACCACTTTAAACCTATTTTATACGTCAGCATACAACAATGGACTGCAGGCATCTTGTCTTGATGAGAGCGTCTGTTGTGAATATGAACAGTCTGGATATCATCATGATGATGACAGACTTGCAATTATATTCTGATTTGATTTGAGTAAGGAGGTGTCCAACAATAGTAGAGTAAAAGAATAATTTTCATATTTTAAATGTATTGAAGTAAAAGTGAACGTTGTGACGAATAGGCTATAAACTCAAGTAAAGTGTAGAAATATTGTCACAAAGTACTTTTACAATATTATTATATTTCTGAATTAATTAAATCAGTGTCCTACCTATTCTGAGGAAAACCTGGAGACTGGCAAGTCAGCCACTGTATACTGGCTCTAGTATTTTTGTATTTTTTTAAATCAAAGATTTGCGGCGGACAAGTCTTGCCATGGACACGTTTGTCCGTTTACGTACACATTGATGGCCCTATAGAGGAATAAAAACCCCTGCTTCCCACCCGAGAACACAACCAATTATGTTTGCTTGAGTGCCCATGGAGCTGGAGGCACCGTGGGGGATTCATCATCATCCTGTTATTTAACATAAACCCTTCTAAAGCATGTAATCCTTCATGGGATTCATGACTGTTCTGGCCTCTGCATAACCATTCAGTTACTCAAGAAGTCATGAGTCAGAGCAACATGTTCTGCTCCCATCTGTTTCACTTCTGGCATCCTGCTTGGCATTTAAAGCTAACTGACAGATATATTTTCAAACTGAAAGCAAAGACAGTGAATTAATATCATGTGATTTGGTTTATTTAATATGCTAGAGGTTCGGGCCGTTACGCTGCCTGAACACCTACGTCGCACAGCCGATCTGACTGATATGCCCATATATAGAGATCTCTGTATCTGTCAGTCCTTGTCCCTTTTATGCCCATATATGGAGATCCCTGATGTCATCAGTATATGCCCATATATGGGCATGGTGATATGCATAGATTTCTGTATCTGTCAGTCCATGTCCATTTTATGCCCATGCACAAATGGAGATCTCATATATGGGCATGCCCCCTTTTGTGCCCATATGGAGCTGACTGATTTGTTTGCACCTGATGCCATGATGACACATTGAGGTTAGACAACACACTATATTTGAGAACTGTATATAGCTGCATTGCGAACTCCTTATATATTATTATATTATGGTTATGGCTATGTCATGGTGACATGAGCGTGACGTCAGAGGTCCGCCCGCCCGCCCACCGGCCAGTCCTCCCTTAAGCCATCCCTTAAGTGAACAAAATATTTGGGATCGCCATCTAATATCAATCTGTTTGTCCGTCGTAACAACAACCTTCCTTTATGACTCCTGGCCCGATGTGTTTACTCCCAAAATATTATGAAGCTGATCATTTGCCTTATCTAGCTTGAATTTGTTTTACTGCTGGGTGGACCCTCTATTATACATTTGTAGTACTGGCTAATCATCTTGATTGAAGCATAGCACTTCACAGAATTAGTCAATGATTGCGTGAACAATTGATCTGGCAACAGAGAATGCATCTCTGAACAGAGCTCTGTCAACAGTGCACAGGACCCGTCTCCTTAATTGAAGTGCAGCCCCCAGAACAGCCTCAAATCGTCTGGACAAGGACTGAATAAGGTGTTGACAGCATATAGGCATGCTTAACCATGCTGACTTCTAATGCATCCCAGTTAGTTAATTGGTAGTAGGTAGGTGGCTAGAGCTGGATTGATCTCACATAGATAGCGTGTTCCATCTCATCCAACAGATGTTCGATTGGATTGAGATTGACTCAATCCAATAAATCCACTATATTAAGCAAAATTAATTGTGAGTGTTTTGTGGAACTAACCCTGGACCATCCTAAACTGCTACCATTTTCCTCAGCTGCCCTCCTCTCTGCTCAGCTGCCCTCCTCTCAGCTCAGCGGAGGGCAGCTGAGCCGAGCGGAGGGCAGCTGAGCCGAGAAGATGCTGAGCGAGGACCGATTGTACTGACGCCAACGACGCATCCTTTTTAGCAACAATAGTGTGGTGTTGAAAAAGGTTATCTGGCACTCCTTTGTCCTTCCCCAGATGCCAGAAAGGAGTCCTTGACACTGCTAGGGGTAGATCTTAATGAAGATCCTACAGGAGGTAGGCATGTGTTGGTGCACAGTTCCAAATCCAGTCAGCCTCTGTCCTCTGCCATGTTTGATTTTTAGTCCTCAATTTTGATTGGATGAAAAACATGATATTGACCAGCAGCACTACTTTGCACTTGAGGCGCCCAGAGTGCTTTGACAAAAACACTATTAGCCGAGAGCACTAAAACACAAGGAGCACTCCTAGTGCGTCTTTACCATAGAACTCCATAATGGCACAAAGGAGCTGCAGCTCAAAAAAACACTATGTTGAATTGCCTAGCCCTGTGCTCCATTATGAGCTATCAGCAATTAGTACCTTGTCGGTATCTGCTATTTGAGGGAAGGCATTTGTCTTTCACTTTACCCTCACATATTTTGACAGCTTAACAAAGACTTCAATTAGCAACCTTCCAGATGCACAACATAACACCAGGTTTGAGCTAAGGTCACAGTGAGGAAGGTGATTCAAGTGAATTCAGTGGAACAATGTGGCTTTGTTAGTAGCTCTCTCACTTCCCTTGACTTTCTAAAATAAGTGAAAGTTAAATAGAAACATTGGTCCCTTGATAAAATGAGACTCCACAAGTCTATGATGCACAGACATCAACCGTGAACAATGAAAAGGTAGTAATAGGTCATTATCTTTGCACTGCTTATCTACAATAAATACACAACCAGTGCATTGTCAATATTATAACTGGGGGAAGAAGTTATCTGCTATAATTGATAGGCAATCTTTTGATACAAATGACCAATGTTAATGTTTTTTTATCTCCGCCAATCTGAAGGCCTGTCTGTCTGTCTGTCTGTCTGTCTGTAAAAATCCAGCGCCAACTACTAGACTGTTCAGTGGCAGATTTCTTGTAACGTTTACAATTCTTTAATTGTTTTAGGATTGTTACCTTATATGCCTGGTTTTCACCCTAATTCAACACTGCTTGTTTGGAACTGTGATCCTATGGCTGGGATAGCCATGTTCTGGCTAATGCTGGCTTAGTTGAGCTTGTTAGTGTCTAAGCTACTAGGCTCCGGCCTCTAAAACTATGCTAATCTCAACCGAGCTTCTCACAATGATGGTCACTGACACTGACCATCTGACTCGATTTCTCGACTGAATTGTGAAGCATTAGGTCTGAGCTTCAGACCATTGAGGGTCTCATATATGATGTTCTCCTCCTGCAGCAGTCTCTGCAAATCTCCCAGCTGGCCATACTGGATCCTGTCCCCCCTGGGTCTGGAGATGTGGACAGGAAGGGAGGGAGTCACCCCAGGGGAAATAGATTGTGAATCCACCTCATGGATATCAGTGGTCAACATCAAGACAAGGCTCTCCCCTCCCTCTATTTGATCCTGTGGGAGATCTCCTGCTGTCTTTCGCCCGAAAGCTGAACTAGCGGAAGACGACAGAGGCCATAATCCTTGACTTGATGCACTGTATTCTGGCTACACTGAACTCCATCCCTCTGCCTACAGATGTTTTTGCTCATGTGGGAACAAATTCCATTAGTTATGGGGAATGTGCTGGGGGGGGGGGGGGGGGGGATAAGTGACATAAACATTCCTGATCATCAACTACCTACATAGTTTACATTACATGCTCTTAAGCATATGAACGTGCCTCAATTAAAGGCATGAAGACAAGTCATCCTGCTTTGACCAAATTTCAGTAATCCTGAAAGTGGAACGTATATGTACCAAACTTGAATATTTAAGGAGGAGATAGTGAAGAGGAGGCAGTCAAATGAAGGATTTGATGGGGTTTGAGTGGTATACAATTCATTTTCTGGGGAAGCCTTTTAATAGTTTTACATAGTTGTAATTAACTATATGGAAAAAAAGTGGAACCATGCAGGGCCAGACTGAGGGGGATTAGAATGGGACAGTCCAACCTGTTTAAATAAAATGTGCAGTTGGTGGTGATTTCCCTGTAGTGCATTTTCTGTACAGATTGTGTAAGATGCAGCTCGTGACTGACTGTTCCAGAAGGAATACAATTGGTTAATCTAAGCATAGATTGTGGAAGCACAAGAAGACATGCAGACACTGATGACAGCTGAAAAGCCAGACGCCCTGAAAAACCCACACAAATTTATGTAGGCTCTCAACCAGCACAGCAAGGTGCTCAGCATCCTATTGGAGTTTGAAATACTGCAATGACCGATGGGTCTCTGATCCGACGGCGTAGTCATGACAACGACTTTTTTGTGGGAACAGCCTTTTCTTCATAACGCTGGCACATAAAGCACCAAACCAACTCACTCAACAGGGAAATGGGAGTCTTAAGCCCAAAATCCCCTGAACACATTTGGCAATAATTCTCTGGGCTAACTTTCGGCTGCTCTGTAACTTTCTTCTAAACATCTCTGTCTGGAGAAGGGGACGTTTTTTTTCCGAAACTGCTATTACAGCACTTCTATGGAGAAAGAGTCTGAATAGAGCAGATTGACTGATAGGGAGTTAACAGTTGAACTTTGGAGTTTGGAACTTCTCTCCAAATTGTGGCAATATATTTGAATTATATTATAATTGTTGTATTTCTTTACTATTTTTACTACAGTATGTATTCAATTTGAAATCAACTACTACTAAATTGCCTGCACTGAAAGCTTGAAAAAAAATCTTGTACAAACTTTGTCGCTAATTTCAATGTCAATTGATCCTAGAATATGTTTGTTGCTTAAAGGGTAGGCGTGTGTTGGTGCACAGTTCCAAATTTGTTGTTAAAAATAAATTGGAAAATCTCATTACACCAACATTGATCTACTTGTGAAGCACTTTAGTTGTTATAAGTATTTATAAAGAAAACTTATCATTTCGGCCAAATGAGGTGTAGACCGTCACCACCAGGAGCCGGCCTGTAGTGCAGCTTCACCACATTGTGATTTGTGCAGATTCCTTTGCAAACTGCACACATAACTAACTTACTATAATAGTTCATAACTGGATTGACAGCATTATTAGAGGCTTGTTTATAAAGTACCCTTTACTTAATAATTATAACCAATTTCTTTCAGCCATTAATGGTTCTTTTTAGAACAACAAACAAAGAACAATTAAAGAACCCCCGTTTTTTAATGGTTGTCCGCTGTGCTGGCAAGCTCACCTTTCCAAGTCTCTACAGCAGTGTATTTGTCAGTCTGAGGAGATGCATCAGGCCCCAGAACCTCAGGGGAAATGATGGAGGCTCAGATCGCTATCAACACCAAGCTGGTTGACATGTGGCCAGAAAGCACTTAGGTCAGTGATCTCAGTTCTTCAATGTTTTCCTGCTGTAGCTGCTGTTGTGGCTGTTTTTGTTAGAGCAGCCATGCTATTAGGCTACAATCTTTAATGACAGTCTCTATTTACGTATTACTCAAACAGAGAACTAAATGTGTTTATATGTGTATTTAAACGGGCTACATGCCAAAAACATTCTACATGACCAACTGTAATAAATGACTATTAAATGCAGGAAGCTACAGTTCAGCATTAAAGACAAGCTGAAAATATGTTTTCCTTTTAGCCCATTTAATTTAGACCATGAGGCTGATTCTAATAATGTCTTCTAAATCCTAAGAGTTTTTGGAAAAACTTTTACAGTTGTCAATGTTCAATAAAAATATATATTTCTCAGCCTCTGTAGCAGATGGTTACAACATGTCTACAATTTTAAAGCATATCTGCGGTCATACTGGGGACATAGTTAACAATATATGCCAAAAGATTTTTTATTTTTTTTTACATTTTTATGTATTTTCTTTTATATCAATGTGTCCCATCTTGATTGTGTCCTGTCAAAACAAAAGCATCATGCTTGCATCAGAGGTACCAACCAATTTCACCAAATAATATGATCATCAGCCAATCTTCCACACAGTGCTAAGATTCATTATTCTACAGACACTAGAGAGTGGTGCTGTCTGTAGTAAACAAACAGTGCCTACGTGTTACAAATGATAAAATGTTAAAGGTGAGATGCTGGCTGAGATGGACACGACTTCTGTTTCACTATAGGAAATATGTCATGACATGACACAAAAATACGCTAAAAAATACAATTTCAGCACATCTTTAAGTCAATGTCAATCTAAAGATATTACTTATCATACACATGCAGATGATAATTAATGGCACTCATTTTTAATCCTGTTTTATAAAGCCCGCGTCAGACAATGTGCTACTTTCAATTAATGGTTCAATTAATAGTTTGCTATGTTGCAACTAGTTGTAGGCTACAACTGCAACGTTTAAGTTGAAGCATGCACACACTGGAGAGTGGTAATAAATGGAACCCAGAAGTGTACCAAGTGCATGCACTTCATATCAGTATTTGTATGCTGGATTTAGGTAAACTAATCATACCAAACACTTTGAAACATTTGTTGCATGAATCTTTGGGCATAACTATAGTATCTTCATGTTGATCATCCCGACAGGCTGCCCCTTTGGCCCTTTGCTTTCACCTCATGGCTCTTTGCACACCGCCTGCAATGCTCCCGTGCTTCACCGGGGGGTGCACCTTGAAAATGTGTGTGTTAGAGCAACCAGGCTAATCCTTGTATCATATCGCTTGGTTTAAATCTATGATCCAGTAGTAGCCTATTTATTTTAATAAATAAATCGTTATTTTGTCTAATCTATGTATGTTAACACTCATTGGGTTAATACACTGACGTCTGCAGTGATTGGAGGTGATCTCACTATGACCCTGGTGTTGAGTATAGGACACCAACTGGTTGAGAATGTCAATAAAGTTATTTGGAGCAGACAGTGCACAATACACCGGATTGGACACTAGATGAGCTGCTATATTTAATGTAATTTGGACAGCATTGCAATTATCTCTATTGATTTTATTTTATTTAACCAAGCAAAACTAATTAAGAACAGATTCTTATTTACAACCGTGGCCGGGCAAAAAGAAAGGCCTGTTAAGGCCTAATAAATCAACATCCAGGTTAAAAGCAAAACAACACCATATAATAAAACAGTAGAAAAAGAACACAATAAAAAATATATATAAAACAGAAAACGTAAACCACGCATTACTGCAGAGACGAGATAAGACAACAAATTAACGGGTCTACAGCCTGAAGGACAGCAGCACTTGTCCTTGAGCCAAAGACAACTGCTGTATGTCCTTCACACTGTTAAACCCATGTAAAAGACTTTATAATATGGACATTCTCAAAGACTTTGAGAAAGCCCATAAGAGAGTCTTTAAAAGACGATTTAGGGATAAAGTTTTCAACTTTTTTGTAGGTCATTCCAGTCTCTTGCTACAGCAGATTGAAACGATGACAAACCAAGGGCAGATTTAGTTTTTGGGACCTTCAACAGAATCAAATAAGCATAACATGTTTTTATACAGTATGAGGTATGCAACAGCTGACGGGGGGACAAACCAAGGAGAGATTTGTATATTAACATGAAACAGGGAATATTTTGAAAGACGGCCAGTTTAAAGAGGAATATATTGTGGAGTGCAGTGGTGATTAGACTACACAGAGTCCACATACTCAGTGGCCTGTTGGCTGCTGCGGGTGCTACACAGTCCCTCAGTGCTGATTGTATACATGTTCAGGAATGCTGGACAGATTAAAAGTGGTAAACAAACCCCCCCTCCTCCATCCCTGTGGTTGGCAGGCTGGGGGATGTTGTTGGTGCTGGAACAGTCATGGAGCATGACCTGGGATGGGATGCATCAATAATAGACATACTGTAGCCTGTCAGCGAGAAAAGGTCCCTGTTCCTATTTACATTAAAGTCTGTAAAATAGTCCATAGGGAAACAGTATTATGGTTAACTCCGTGGTTAACACATACTGTATATGTGAAGTCACCAGTAGTTTCTTCCATTTTGAACAGCAATTTGCACTAATAATAACCTGAATAAACAGTTCACCATAGATGATACATATGTTATGTTCCACAATGGTGTCCACCCCCTCAATACAGTAATGCTGAGAGTCTGTATGACGGCTGTTGTAGCCTTCTGCATTCAGTAGACATTTATCAGAATGTTCTCATAGTCTGCACTGTCCTGGGAAGACAGCAGACTATCTATCTGGGGTAGGAAGCTCAAAACAAGTGTCAATAGCAACAGCAGAATAAGCTGTTTGGCATTTGCAGAGAACAGTTCTCATGGGTGCAACCCACATACTAATCCTCCGTACAAATGGGGCGCCATGTACAGTAAAAGACATTCACAAAAAGCATTGTTTCAACAGAGAAATAATATACCAAACACAAATTTCAGAACTTTTTGTTTTGTGTGTGTGCGTGTGCGTGTGTGCGTGTGCGTGCATGCGTGCGTGCGTGTGCGCCACCACTTGTAATTCTGCAGCATCCTGTTGCACGCACTGAATGACCTGCGCCTCCTCAGGAAGAATGGCTTGCTCGGTCCCTTCCTGTAGAGGGCCCTTGTGTTGTCAGTCCAGTTCGATTTTCATGTGTACTCCTATGAACTTGTATGTGTCCACAATCTCCACTGTCTACCGTGGAAGGTGTCTCCTTTTGTCTTGCCTATGTTGAATGGTAAATGGTGCACTTATCCAAAGAGCTTTACATAGACTATATTACATTCACCCATATTCATACACCGATAGCGGAGGACACCATGCAAGGCACCAACCTGCTCATCGGGAGCAATTAGGGGTTCGGCGTCTTGCTCAAGGACACTTGGACACCAACTCTGGAGGAGCCCGGGATCGAACTGAGAACCTTGCGGTTCCCCTCCATCCGGCCGCTTTATCGGCCACTCTACCGCTGAGCCACTGCCGCACCTTAACGATAAGTTGGTTGTTGTCACAACACTCTGTAAAGCTCTCCACCATGGATCTATGTTCATCCATGCGGTCCTTCATGATTAAGCTGACAATGGCGGGTGTCATCAAAGAACGTCTGTAGGTGCCAGCTATCTAAGTGTAGTGCGTATATGGGGAGCCTCGCCCCGAAGGGGCGAGGCGACCCCTTTTGGGCGGGGGCGCGGGCAGGGACTTCTTTCTTCTACAATAGAAGAGTTAGGACGTCACATTCTAATACAACCAAAATACCCAACCTCGGCACCGACCTCAGTGGCGCACCTCGCTAATCATTAGACCCCCAACCCACTACCACTGGGAGTCTGGGTTCGACTCCCGCTTGGGGAGAAACTTTTTCTGTCATCCGCGGACTACTTTTTTTCGCCGATAAAGTATAGTCTTGGACCATGACGGAGGCGCGCTGACTCAGCAGACCTTGAGGCTGAGGAGTCGCGCCCGAGCGCCTCCAGGCGCGAGTGCCCGCGACGACCAGCCGATGGTCTGCTAGTCGACTAAGCGCCGTCCGAGTTATGTACCGATAGGGACAGAATAGTAAATATTATTGGTGAGGACTGCGTCTGCCCCACTGACTGCGTTTTCCCCAACTGCCACTCAAAGTGACTACTGGCCAATCACAGTGGGTCTCAACTTCCGGGTACACAAACGCACTACATTCCCAAAGCTGGCTCTGTAGGTTCACAGTAACAGCCCATATTCACTGTGTTCAATGATAGTTCAATATGCTCCTCCTCCTGATCCAGCATGAGACTGTGGTGAAGTCTAGTTCTGTTTTGCTGAAACCAGCTATGTCCAGCAACAGATGCAACTTCAGTTCCAATCAGATACGTTTCTAGCACTCTTACTGTATAACCAAGATGTTGTGTACACTGTGAACAAGTCTTGTTATGGTCTGATGATACCGTTTGTTCTAGCTTTGAACGTTCCAAATCCCAGATCTGCAAGTTTGTCCATTTTTAGCATGGAAACTAAACTTGGTAACTAGTTGCTGGGAATTAAATGATTAATGCCCACCACCTCGTAACTCCTGGCTTTCTGTAGCGTTGCCTACACATTTGCAAATTACTCTCTTCATCCTCTCTCTTTCTTTTTAGACACACTCAAGTGTAGGCATGCGTACAGAGTCAGACACAAGGGAGCTCCATTGCAGTGCTGACATATATGGGTTTAATTAGAGGGACGATTTCAGTGGCAATTGCAGAAGAAAGACAATGCATACTAAACACGTCTACAGTGTATCTGCCTTTAAATATATTTTAACCCCAGAGCACAGCCTCCTCTGTCTCTGTTAAATTGAAGGTGACACAAGTTAGTACTGTAGTTCCATGTAATCTTCTGCAACAAGAGCATTAAGATCCAACAGTGTTTAGATCTGTGATACGGGGGTGTTTTCCTTAAGGATGTTCACTTGTTCACTAATGTGACGCCTTGTTGGCCCATTAACAGGCATCCTTGTCAGGGCTAAATCATCTGCAGATGCATGTGTATATTACTATGTGTACATTTACATTCTTGTCCATCATGCACTACAGTTTCACAATATTGAAGCCTTTTGAATGACACTATTAGTACCCCCCTGGCCATGGTGTGTGTTCTCACTCTACTTTGTTCTCTCACTTCTACTTAAGCTTCCATCTGTTCAATGAAGCAGATAATCCCCATTACCCAAGAAAAGTAGCCTCTGTTTATTTAGAGCAGGAATGCTAAACAAATATGCACACATGTCTGCTTTCTATTCTGACAGTCATTAAGCGGTTTGGGTGCCGTGGCTTAGTTGGTTGAAAGTGAAATAGTACCAATAAAGCCTCAAAGGCCTACTCAAAGTCTTCTAGAGTTTAGTTTAGTTTTTGCCTCCACCAACAATTTGAATGGGGTTTATGTTTTCACTGCTCTCCATTTGTTTGTCTGCAGGATATCTTAAAAAGTTATGATGGGTTTGCATGAAACTTTGCAGAAAGTTTGGTCATGGTGCGAGGAAGAAGTGATTAACTTTTCACATTGATTGGGCGAAGGGGGTGTGACGGTGAGTATGGCTTCTCACAAACGTACAGTAGCTAACAGATTCAAAACATATTTCCTCTGCACAATGTGGGTAGGCCACAGAATACTGACAGTGTGCACAAGAAATATGGTGCTAATCATCGGTCCAAGTTTGCAATTTTAGCTCCGGACAGACAGGCAGGCAGGCAGACAGACAGACAGACAGACAGACAGACAGGCAGGCAGACAGACAGACAGACAGACAGACAGACAGGCAGCAAACAGACAGAAAGACCCTTTTATATTATCATATTTTATATTATCATAAACATGTTTCTAAGGTTACTGCAGCAACTTGACTGGCATTGAAATCCATTATAAAATTACGTTAAATATACGTATATTAAGAAAAGTCACAAGTTCTTGTAGCAAATGGAATCTTTGTTTATGCCAAACTGAATGGAAAATAAATACATGTCCTCAAGTCCTGAAGGCTTAGATGGACATACACATAGAAACAGGATTATCTTGTCCATCTACAGGGCAGAAACCAAGCCAATGATGACAACATGTAAACTGGGTAACAGAAGATTCCAACACGGCGCAAAGATTGACCCTGGGACTTATTTACAGTCATGGCAAAGCAAGACCAATCAGGAAATTGGCATCGGTAGAAGGTGATAAAGTATGTGTTCTTGGGTGGACTGAGGGTGCAATTGTGAATATACTGTACGTGTGAACACTCTCAAACAACAAACAATGATGGACATTGACATTACGCATAGCGTGTAAATTCCAAGCATCTGATGCATGGAATTGTGAATATACGTGCGAAAACTCTCAAAGAACAAACAATGATGGACATTGACATTTAGCAAAGCATGTAAATTCCAAGCATCCATGTTTATGTTTTTACTCCTCTCCATCTAAAAATAACCCATCCAAGTAGTCTGAAGTCCAAGTAGTATGAAATATGGATTTACCGTAGCTGAGACTATGTTTTCACCCCTGTCCATCCGTCGGTGTGTGTGTGTGTGTGTGTGTGTGTGTGTGTGTGTGTGTGTGTGTGTGTGTGTGTGTGTGTGTGTGTGTGTGTGTGAGCAGAGCAGAACTTCTGCCCCCATTGTTTTAGTGCCACCAGGAGTCAGATTTTTCAAAACAAAGTTTTTGATATTTCTCCTAGAGATTTTGTCCAAACATCACGCAAATTAGATCCTACACATCTTAATAGTCATGTGATCAAAACCTATCTGTAAGATACTCCATCCTGATTGGCTAAAATTGGCTTTCAAAGTTTGCAGGAGTGGCCTGTTTTGAACAAAATGCCTCAAATCATGAACGCCACGTCCGTTTGCCGTGAAACTTTGCACGCACATCCCCACTAGGCAAGGGAGAAATGCCACCCTACATTTTTCAAATCGGCCTCATTATAACAAGCCAATTCACACGTTGGCCTACAACTGGACCGATCGTTGTGAAACTTTGCATGCACACTCCCTAGAGGCCAAGGGAAACCTCTGCCCCAAATGTTTCACATTGGCTTGTTATAGCGCCACCAGAAAGCCGACATGATATTACTCCTTCAGATTTCGTCCAAACATCACGCCAATTTGTACACATTATCTCTATAGTCATGTGATCAAGACAAATGTGTCAGATTTATATTCCATCATGATGGCCAAAGATTGGATTCCAAAGTTTGCAGGAGTGGCCTGTTTTGAACAAAATGGCTCAAATCAAGAACGCACATTCCCACTAGGCCAAGGAAGAAATGCCACCCTACATTTTTCAAATCGGTCTCATGGTGGCACTTTAACAGGCCGATTCACGTTTTGGCCTAAAACTCTTGAACCGTCGGTCACACAATCAACATTATGTTCCCCTTAGATTCCTTGGATCATTACGGAACCTACCAAATAAGCCACATCCATTTCCACATCACAAGTTTTACCCACGTTGTATTTTCTTTGAAAAACACAGTTTTTGCTACTAGTCCTACGGATTTTGTCCAAACCTCACCCAAATTGGTACACATTATCTCTGTAGTCATGCAATCAAGATGTACCGGTCAGATTTTCTGATTCTATTCTGATTGATTAAGTTCTCTCCTAAACACACTTTTTGCTACTCCTACAGATTAAGTCAAAAACTCACACAAATCGGTACATTTTATCATATAAGTTAGATTTTTTAGATCCCTTTCCAAGTGGCTATGACCAAAGTTTGCGGTCCCTGGGCAGGCAACCTGGCCTGGCAGAGACCTGTGCTCCGAGGAGCACACTTTTCTACTTTAAATGTATGTTCTCCCCTGCCTGAAGTGGCAGCTTACACCTGTTTATTTTTTGTTTTCATCATTTCGTTTTATATCTTTGAAAACCTTTTTATGCCTTTTATGTAAATTACCTTCAATCGCCTTTGTGTATGAAATGTGCTATACACCCACCCACACATACACAAATAAATGTGCTTTGCCTTGCCTCTGCTGTGTAAATTGATTCTATTTTGTATTAACACACACACAGAGAGAGAGAGAGAGAGAGAGAGAGAGAGAGAGAGAGAGAGAGAGAGAGAGAGAGAGAGAGAGAGAGAGAGAGAGAGAGAGAGAGAGAGAGAGAGAGCACAGTCTCACGATCGAGAAAGGCTCCCAAGAGAAGACAGTGTGCACCCACTGCTCACAAAATGTGGTGGAAAAATAAGCAACACTTTCTAATTACTGTACCTGCCAACTGTACCAATACATCAGAGAGACATACATCCCACAGATTACACACATTCAAAGATAGTTTGAAAACATGAAATATTTTTGTATTATTATTATATAACAACGGAAAACCATATCTGCTGGGTGAATTACAACAATGTGCAAACATATAGCAGCAAGATGTGTGAGTTGTTGTGACAGGAGAAGGATGTAAAGACTGACAATCCTAAACATATGTATTGCTGTTTGTTAATTTGATTTGATTTGTTTATCATTTTTGTCATACCTTTGCGAAGTTGAAATGTTACACTGCTATTTATTTCCTTATTGTAGTAGGGGCTATATCCTCAACTGTACATACATGTCAGTATCATGGTCAGTATCATGTCAGTATCATGTCTGTATCATGTCTGTATCATGTCTGTATCATGTCAGTATCGGTGACAGACAGTATATTGATTGTCAGTATAGATCTCACATCGCAATGGGTTGTGAGCTTGTGGATCTGCTATTTTCTGCCATAATTGGACCCTTTTTATTTATCATCCTCTAGTTTTTATGAAATGACGCCTCAGTGACAGAGCACAGGAGAATAAAAAGAAGAGCCTTGATCTCTCCCATGAGGGGTCACTAATGCTGCTGCAACCTCTTGCTTTATGTGCATTAATGTGTCAGAGAGAGAGAGAGTGTGTGTGTGTGTGTGTGTGTGTGTGTGTGTGTGTGTGTGTGTGTGTGTGTGTGTGTGTGTGTGTGTGTGTGTGTGTGTGTGTGTGTGTGTGTGTGTGTGAGAAAGAGATATGCTGACATAAAAAAATTACGCGTACATTCCACATTTCTTAAAATCCCTATTCCTCCATAAATGTTACATGTGTTTGTTTGTTTACGGTGTGTGTGTGTGTGTGTGTGCATGTATGTGTGTATTTATGGTGTGTTTATGGTTTGAGTGTGCGTGTGTGCGTGTGTGTGCGTGATCAGACTGATCAGAGAATGGTGATCCTCAGCAGATGTTCCTTTTTCTATAATACCTCCAAGGAAAGCAGGAACATAAAGCTAGGTGATGTGTCCTGACTTCCAGTGTCCCCTTTTCATGTGACTAGCATGTCATTAAGTTTGAGTGCAGAGGCGATGCTTTAGAAATAAATTCACAATCAAATTCAGGTTCATTCATTCATTCATTAAACTTGAATCACTGTATGTGACACACTGTGATACATTCTGCCAAGAAAATTCAAAAACTTGACCCAAATGCAGGTAGACTCATACTCCACATTGAAGTAATCACCAGTACTCACGTACAATTTGTATTGGATTGGTTGGGGCAAACAGGACACAGGTGATACAAATTAACCATAATCACAGGGTAGGGGAGACCAGCGTGATCTAATATGGGAGTGACAACACTAGCGTTGACTGAACATGTACTGAACATTTGCCAGTGATATTTATCCTCTGTGTGATGAAGTGGATCGCAATAGTCGCTTCGCTTGTGTGCCATCTGGATGCATACGAACCCTCGAGTCGTGAGAACATGTTTTCATTCATTTAATTTAAGCTATTCACACCAAACAAACACTACTATAACGATGACTATAACTGTCTTTGTGGTGTGAACTCTGCCATCCAGTTGAGTTAGAACTATTTTTCAAACTATATCGGGGCGTTATATGGGAACAACCCTGTAGTCTACAGCAGGCCGTCTAGGTTACATGCTTTTAATGAAATAACTCATAAACAAGTTGTTTATTGAATGACGTTATGTATTTCAATGTACAGTTCACTCCTACGTTTACTCAATCTATACAATTGACATTATTAATGTTATTGATGGTACACTTTTGTGTGATGATAAACATGAAGTTTAAAGTTAATAATGCTGCAGTTGAAGTTACCCAACCTGGTCGTTTTCCAGGCGATTCTTAGCTGGGGAGCATGAAGATGCACAGTACATTCCATGGCAATCCAGCCAGTAGTTTGATATGTTTGAGACTGACAGACCAATATTGTTGTTGTACATTTTACATTTATTGCCATAGTGAAAACTGAGGTATCACTGCTCCGAGCCTATCAATATTCATGCCCTGGCTGAGGCAAAGACAATGCATTCACGATGTCATAACATAATACCACTGCCATATCGCCGCGGTGACAGACATTCATCTTCTGAAATGAGCTTCGCTGTGGAACCAGAGTCAGCGTGTGCCGCAAACTCATTTGGTTAACTAGATTGCGGCTTCCTGCTACTGAAGAGGGCAAGTCACATCTCTGTAGAAATGACTCTTTAGCATATTTGCTCCCTGGTGATTTGCCTGGCTTTTTTAATTAAATTGTCTGAATGCACTGTCTGAAAGGGCTAATATGAAGAGACATGTTTTTTTTATTAGTCTGATGCTGCAGTGGCAGTCAGCATATATATTCAGAAGATCACTATGTCAAAAGGCTGATAGAATGCTGAGCTGCCAGGAACTCCTCCCACCTAATTTAGTTGTTTTGTTGTGGAGAGACATACACTGCCGCCAGTGAATAGTTTCCTGTACAAAACAGCTCCACCATAGAATAAGGCTGAGCTGAAATTATGGATCTATTCTACTGTATCACAAACATGCATTATTCTCCCCTCTACCCATGAATCCATTGGTCAGGTCACATCACATCGAGGTTTTGATAACAGATCATGCACACACCGTTGTGATATGATAACCAGGTTAAGCTGGGGAGGCCATAGTTGAAGCTGAATGGGTAGCGAGCCCGCCTGGGAAGCATAGGTCCCAGGTTTGATTCCTGCATGGCACCAGCAATGTGTTGAGGTGTCCCATGAGTAAGACACTTACTTATTTGAATTTTGTGGGGCCTCTAACACTATTTTTCCCAACAGATTTCTTGGCCACAACCCATGACTTGCATCGGGGCAAGCAACCACACTTGCAATTTCCTCAAATTGCACCTTTAGTTGGGTGTATAAACTTGCTCAACATAAAGTCGTTCAAACAAACAAAGCAACTGGGGTTACAGGTAACCCTCTCAATTGGTGCTTTAATACTGGATTTCATCCTAAGTGCATTAGTAGTACTGTACCCAGAAGCATGCCAGGTCAATGCCACTCTACCAGCTCCGAATGGCTCCCAGTCCAACAAGCAAGTTGGACAGCCAAAGGCATACTCGTGATATAAGCCTGAAACTAAGTGAGGGTTATCCATGCCCTGTTCCATGTCCAACATCAGAATCAATCAACTTTATTGTCACATCACAGGTTTACAGGTGTAAAGAAGTGGGTGAATTATTTTTTTGTAGTTTGTTTTATTTTCATGCGCACTCCATTTTGTAGTTTTTATAGATATAGAGTAAGAGCAGGAGAAAAAAAACACAGGATAGAAACAAGTCAAACTAGAAAAAAGTGCTCCTCGGAGCACAGGTCTCCTCCGCCAGGTCAGGCAGGTTATTGTGGGCCAGCAATGTTCGGAATTTGCCAACCAGGATGAAAAATGGAAAATCGGACGGATCCATCTTGATCACATGACTAAAGAGATAATGTGTACCGATTTGCGTAATGGTTCTATATATCTATATATTAAAAAATCTCTATATAAAAAGAAAATGTTTTGCAAAAATTGGCCTCCTGGTGGAGCTATAACAGGACAAGGTGAAAAGGGTGGTATTCTTTCCTCGGCCTAGTGGGAATGTGCCACGGCAATCGAACGCTGCGTTCATAATTTTAGGCAGTTTGTTCAAAACCTCTCCTGCAATCTTTGGAAGACAATCTTAGCCAATCAGGATGGAATATAAAAAATCTGAATTGTCTATGTGGTGGAATCTCTCGTGAGCAAGGCCAAGATGAGCAAGGATGACAGACCAGTCCGCATGTTCTCTATTCATTCAGGATGAAGTACACTTTTACAACATCCTAGGTCTAATCTAGCACGCGCGAGTGCAGGCAGTGGAAGAAGGCTGCTCCCACGTAGTTCCTGGGTAATTATATACCGTCCCTATCGAGCAGACAGACTCAAATCTATTACCTACCACTCACAAAGTGTTTCAATATGAGCATCCTGCCTCCATCATCAGAATTCATGTTGCAGTCCTAATATGTCAAGTCTAGCCTCTCACTCTCATCTCTATTTGAATCACACAGACCTTTAGACACGTGTCTACATATAATGATTGTAATTATTACGATATTGATGATGATGATGATGATGATGCACACCCTTTCAGGTCATTAAATCCAGCCAATCTATTTCCCTTTCTGTCCTCATTTCCATGCTAATATCATGAGTAAAATAAGATTTTAACAACCTCTCCAACCCCACCCCCACACATGTAATGTGACACATGACCACATATAAATCAGATTAGCAGGAAGAGCTCAGCAACACGCGTGTGCCAAGGACATGTCGTCTCACTTTCTCTGCTCGCCAAATCTGTCCCTCCACCTCAACCTTCTCAGAAATATTTTAAATGAATGACAGACAGAGACAGAGCCATCACAAGTCTGAGGGAGTTTAATACGATCGGCTTAGACACACTCTCACAACCACGACAACAAATCCCTCCTCGCTTTCCCAAATTCTTGTAAAGCCTGGATGCGCACAGTGCCATCATTCATCAATAAACATGTTTTCTCCTTACAACAGATAACAGGTCCCTCTGCATTCATTCCTGCCTCCAGCACATGGAAAGTTTGCATAAACATGACCGTGTGACATTCTGGAAGCCAAGCAACAGTCTGAAAGCCCTACTTGGAGAGAAAAGGTAATGCTCTGCTGATAGCAATGGAGGACAGATGAATCAAATCTCTATCCTGCATAAGTGGATTCCTAGAAACTGGTTCCCAGCCAATCTACAAGCTCACAAAGCGTCACAGCGCGACCGTTGTGAACTTGTTGATCTGCTATTTTCAGAGCACAACACCCGAGCGCAACCAAACATAAAATGACTTGTCTTTTAGTTCCACTGGCATTTTAGTCTAGTTTTTATTTGTTGACGAAATTGTCAATATATTTAGTCTTAGTTTTAGTCATTGTAGCTTAGTTTATATTTAGTTTTTGTCAGTGAAAAAAGGTAGTCGACAAACATATTTCGTCATAGTGTTAGTCGATCCTAAATAGTGTTATCCTGATCCTAAATGCTAATGTCTGGTGGAATTTATAACTCACTGGCTGCATACCTGTGAGATGATACTCAAATCATGAACACGTTAGCTGTCAGAAAACAAATAGTAAAAACTCACATGATGAAGCAATAACTTCTCTCTTTTCAAACCGCATTATTTGAGTAATTGTAGATACAAAACTACACAGAGCTTTTGAGAAATAGCAAGCAGTTTCTCTGTGTCTCCAGAGTTGAGTAAATTATAAGAATCTTCACATAAAAGCTCATTTCATGAAGAAAAAAATAAATCCCCACTGTAAAAAAAATACGAACAGTACGTTTTTTCCAAACATGCTTTTTGGATACCACTGCTAATTGTCTGTGTAGTGTTAAAAGCTTTATCCGTGCTCGCATTCTGACAGGATAATAGTTGGGCCTTTTTCCAGAAGTGTGTTTCTGCCTCAAAATGTTTTGTCTCCAATATACAGATAAGAAAGATTCAAAACTGTTTTAGTGAAACTTATGAACTTTAATCACCAAGTGCACTTTTCTTTGTATGCCAACCAAACTATTTACAGTACTGAACCTTATCAGTTAAGCTTAATTTGTTCTCCATCGCGTGAGGATATGTCACTTGCCAAAAAGAACAGATCTAAGAAGTAGAACTGTTCTTTTTGGCAAGCAACAGCGTCGTTGAGTATAAATAAGACTATAGATGACATGCTAACATCACTCAGAGTTGCTGTCAGTGGTGGAAAAAGTACTCACATTTCTCACTTAAGTAAAAGTATCAATACTGCATTGTAAATACTCTGTTACAAGTAAAAGTCCAGAATTCAAAATTTACTTTAAAAGTACAAAAGTATTGGTATCAAAATGTACTTAAAGTACCAAAAGTAAAAGTACTAAAATGTTTGAAAATAGTGTATAAAATAGGGCTGAAGTGGTTAATGTATGTTTTTTAATATAATCATTTATATCTGCAAAGTAACTAGTAACTTAAGTTTTCAAATAATTGTAGTGGAGTAAAAGTACAATATTTGCCTCTGAGATGTAGTGGAGTAGAAGTAAAAGTACTGAAAATTGGAAATACTCCAGTAAAGTATAGAATACCTAAAAAATGTACTTTACTTGAGTAAATGTACTTTGTTACTTTACACCACTGGTTGCTGTGCATTTGACAGCAGGTCACAGGACGGCAGAGAGCTGTGGACAGTTCCATCGGTGGTTCCACCTAACCTGCAGCAGCGAGTCAAACAGAGCCGACTCATACAGTATGTGTCACACCGCTTCATATCTGTGAGCCCTTCTTTATCTTTAAATATTTCATGCCAGTGGTTTATGCAAATCCTCCTCCTCATTCCTGCCAGGGCTTCAAGGAACAACGAGACGAGAGAGAGATTTTTATCCTCCAAGATGCATTCCTTTTTATTTCACAAATGTCTTGATCCAAAGTGCTGATTATTTTTTGTGTTACGAAACGATGAAATACGTATTTTTGTGGAAGACTGTTACTGTACTGTGTTTGTAAATATAGGAGGATTTCTCCAGAATGCTGTTGACTTTTAAAAACACTTTGCCATTAGCCATAAGCCCAATTTATACTTTGTCGTACGACATTGCCAGACACCGAAAATAGCACATCTGCAAGCTCACAACTTGTCGCAAGTATAAATCAGGCTTTAAGTGCTTCAATGTGCCTAAGTTTCTGCACTTAGATTTGTTATTGTCATATATTTATGGGTTTCACTCCATGCCTCTCTTCATTTAAAGAAAATGATTTAAATTAAATAATTATCACATTGAATACATTTTTATCCAGGTTCATTTTCAAATCTGAGCTCTTCTGTTGTGTGCAGTGGTGTGGTGGACAAAGTACTCAATCCCACCCAGTACGTGTCAAAGTATAGATAATCCTGTTCAAATATAACTCCACTACAAGTTAAAGTGTCTCAGTCAAATTTGTACTAGAGTTCTTTGTTTTACAAATATTATATACAAAAGTGCACTCTGTTTAAAGAAATACTTAAGTATTCAAAAGTAAAAGTTACAAAAAGTACATTTTCTTTTTAATATCAAAGCATTACTGTATTAAAATGTAGACATTTTCTCCCCAAAAAGATTTTCCTGGAATCTTAAAATAAATGTGATAATAGTGAAAATATAAGATCTACAAGCTCACAACGCGTCATATCACACATGTTGTCAGCTTGTAGTGGCTATTTTCACTATAGGCCTATTTGAAATAGGTAAGCTTAAGTGGTTAGTTCATGATGTACTTTTTCCCTTCCTAGAAATGTAGTGGAGTCAAATATTTTCTTTGAAATGTGAGATTCATCCAAAAATCTAAGTATCCAAAAATACAAATACTCAAGTATTGATACTCAAAACAATGTACTTAAGTAAACGTATACTTTGTTGCTGTCCACCACTGGTTGTCAGTGATGAAGACAGAGATTGTGAGCTGTTTCCATACACATGATGGGGCATGTATCCGTTTGTGATTATGTTCATGGCCCTGTGTCTGCACGACATCCACCATGAAAACCAAATGAGCCCGCAAACAGCAGCTGACATGCAGGCTGCAAAGTCAGGTGAGCATACACGTGGACAGACACGCGCGCAGGCACACACAAACACAGACACACGCACGCACGCACGCACGCACGCACAGGCACCATTCGCGTTCGTGAAAGTGTTATCCCTCATTGGGAGACCAGGCGAGGTAGTTGCCTCATGCATTTGGCTGCCGTGCAGCAGGGAAGCGTCAATTAAAATGGATTTATTCTGCTCCTGTGCCCCCTTCTGTACCCAGAAGAGAACCATAAGACTAGTGTGCAGCAGTGGTGCTCAAACGTTTTCAGGTCAAAGACCCCCAAATGAATATGCATTTGGCTGCGGGCCCTCATCTGAAAAGATTTTGTGCCAGAGACCCCTATACAATATGTTTAGTTGTTAAAAGGTTTAAAGAATATATCACATTTTGTTCAAGATGTTTGGAAAATAGCTCACAACCCGTCGTGGTGTGAGCTTGTAGATCGGCTATTTTCAAATAGGTGACATATATGGGGTCAAAGTGGTTAAACAGATTCTATGCTATAAACACATTTTGCCGCCCCACTTTGAGAACCATTGGACCAAGGCCATGTTTACTGAGGAGCTTCACCAGTGTTTATATTGACGCCACAATCGTCTCGATTCAAGATGGAGATTACTCCCCTGGGGGTTGTCATAGTAGCCTGTGACCCTCCCCAGCTCAACACTTAGCACACTATGGGAAACGAGTAGGAGTGGAACAGGAAATGAAAGTCATTCGGGAGTGTTACTGTATCACTAACCTCCTTGAAACGCCGTTTTAATGTGTTGGTGTGAATTGGGGTGGGGGCACTGTTGCCAAGTCCGCTTATTATAAGTGTCTTTGGGCTTGTTTTTTCTGTAAAGTCGCTTGTAAATATCAGTAGTTGCGGGTTGTGTTTTTTTCCCGGCTTGTTTCTGATGTGTCGTTGCTTATTTGGGCTTCCTTCCTAATGTTGTTTAAGCCAGTGGTTTTCAAACAAGCACCCCCAAATTAAGATGCCTTTGTACGCAGACCCCCATCTGAAAATATTTTGTGCCAGGGACTGGCATAAATATTTTGTGATAGGAACTTTTTTATTTTAACCCACCTAAACATTAACCAAAAATAACAGATCTACAAGCTCACAACGCGTCGTGCTGCGACGTGTCGTTAGCTTGTAGATATTTTTGGATAAGAGGTCAAACTAAGGGAAAAGGAGCAGACAAGTAAAGAGCCGAAGGTCAAGTACTGAAAGGTTTACTGTAAGAAGTGAAATGTCTTAAAAATACACATGAACATGGAACATGGATCCAACAGAAAAGATCATACAAACAAACAAACAAAAAAACATTCATTTACACAACCATGATGATAGTGCTGTCAAACAAGTCTATGAATCCATCTATGAAATCAATTAAAAAGTTTAGTGGCGGTCCGTGCTTCACTTCTCTCTCATCCTTTGGAACTCACTCCCATCTCACATCAAAGCCGCCCCCACCCTTGCCGTGTTCAAAGCCTCCCTCAAAACCCACCTTTTCAGACTCACTTTCCCAGCCTAATTCTCAAATCAAATCTCCCTTTCTGCCTTTTAGTCTTAGCTCTTTTAGCCTAATAAATACTTCTCTCTTAATAAAGTTGTTTATTTTTTTATTTTTTTGTAAAGCAAGGTACTATGAAAAGCGTTTATAAGTGTGATGTATTATTATTATTAAGGGGTCCTTGGCCTGAAAATGTTGAAGACCCCTGCTGTAGGGTTTAAAGTGGTTAAACTGATTTTGATGATATATTAGCTAATTTAGCTGGGGACCCCTTGTGTTTACTTTGTGCTCATGCGGCCTATAGTTGCTTCTTTTGGGCTTGTTTTCATAGACCTGACCGCTTATTTCTCTTGCAAAACCTGGCAATACTGGTGTGTGTGTCAGGGGCGGGGGGTTGAAGAATAGTGCAGCCTTGAGGGCTTCGCTTACATCCATGAGTTTAGGCCCCTATAAAGTAAAGGATACTTTAGGGGATCTGCTTTCAAACTGGTATTCTGTGCTGCTGGGTCCCATGCAGAGAGGATGTCAAGATTATAAACCATATGGAGGACATTAGTGAAACTCTGACCCAACTTAAAATAGAACATTTATCAAGCAAGATAAACCCACATTTGTACAGAGAGTATTTAATATATATGCAGTTGGTGTATATCTAATTAGAATTTATTGAGCTTAAAACTACAGTATATATTTTAGAACAGATAGTATATCGGCACAACGTTTTTTTTCCGGGGGTGAAGAAAGATAGGAACCTCAGCAATTATCATGAAAGATGGAACTTCCTTCCAGAGCGTGCAGGCGGGTGAAGGCTGCAGCATACTCCTTGCAGAAACGAAGTTCGGCAAATTAATAACAACAACATGACATAATTGAGGAGAAAACTAGCAAATGCATTGCTGTGCCAAAGAAGTTAATTTAGGCAGTTCTTGCACCTCCAATATTATCTATCTAGCCGAACATCACCGCACAGACACCAGTGAAAAACATGGCGTTATTAGTGAGAAACTCAAACTCGTCATTTAAGTAAGTTATATTGTTTTATTTACGCAATCTGCCAGCGATATAGCATAGTTTTGAAGGTTTGTCTAAGGAGGTTAGGAGGTACACAGCTCTATAATCTGTCTCCGAGGGACTTAATGAATGGAGAGAGATTTTGGTAGAAATATGTAAATGCTAATATTAATTTGTATTCATTTGTATGTGGAACTATTCTACAGTATGTCTAACGCTACTGATGCAGCCATTTGGTTCATGGAGACCAGGCAACAGCTGCTCTACACTTCTACTGTTCTCAAGCTTAACCATTGTTGTTACATTATTATTATTGTATATTAGTGTAATATCACAGTAGAAAACAAAAACGAGCACACTCAGTCTGTATATAATGCAGTTTGCAGGGTGCACGGCTCATGAAGATTCACAGTAAGAAACTAATAGCCGGCACTCCGAAGTCCTTCTGGCACTTTCAATTCATCGATGCACGGACGCGTTTAGGCATCAAGCCTTCCCCAGCGTGTAACATCTTCCTATTAGTGTAATATGCCATATAGATTACCACCATTAACCCATTAGGACCGGGCATGCAAGCTGCACTTTAACCCATTCACTCCGGGAACGCATCTGTGTCATTTTAAGATTTCTTTGGCTATTCAAAAATGCACGCGGCCCACCCATCTGATCTGACCACTTACAGTAAGCCTTTTGGCTGCCGTGTTAAGTGGTCTGATGAGTGGGCCGAGAGCACTCTCAAGATTTTCAAGTGGGCCCTGATCCAGAAAAGGTTGAGAGCCACTGGTCTAGGCTATGCCGTGCCGTGCCGTGCCGTGCCGTGCCGTGCCGTGCCGTGCCGTGCCGTGCCGTGCCGTGCCGTGCTCACTTTATCCTGCTGTTGGATGTTTCAGTACACTTTGTTCAATGAAGTAAATTGGGCATCAAACTCTGTGACGATGTGGTCAAGAAGAGGAGCAGCCATTTCATCTGATGTACTCTTCTATGGTTTCTGCAGGAGCCGGAAGAAAGGCCAAAACTCACAGGCAATTTAAAAGTGTGATCACATATTCTACCTGAATGTTCATAAGATTCTGTGACAGTGACAGGCTGTTATCGCAAATGACAGGTGAGAATTATCAGCCTGGTGAAATTATTCAAACTTGCAATGGTGGACGGACAGTCACAGTAAGTACACTTGAATACTGTACTTAAGTACATTTTTGGAATATCAACAGCTGATACTATACTTAAAAAGTAATGAAAACCTCTGTATGAGGTTACCTTTAGTTTAAAAAAAACCTGGGGCAACCAGGGCCTCTGGCTCCCTAGGCGGGCTCACTAACCATTCAGCTATGGCCGCCCCTGAAAGTGAATTCAGGAACTATATATATATACAGTATACACATATATTTGACTATTGGAGTGAAGGCTAGATAGACTGACTGGATGAATGGATGGGTAGAGGGGTGGATGGATGAATGAAAAGAGGGATAGATGGGTGGAGTGGCGAATGAATGGATGAGCAGAGGCATGAGAGGATGAACGAATGGAGGAAGGGAGGGATCCGGGAGGTAGTGGGATTGTTAGTTGGGAGTGGGGGGCTTGATGGGGGGCTGGGGGCAGGAAGCCCAGGCGCGGGCGTCGCAACAGTGCAGCAGCTTGCAGGAGCTGGCGGAACAGCCGAGGCACCCACGCCGGTCGTGGATTGGTTGGCTGCCGGGTAAACATACTGTAGGTTGGCTGAGGAGGGATGGAGGGCAAGGGGATGTTATGGTGGCAGCTGTAGCAGGGCATGGGACAGCACTAAAAATAAGAAGATGATGGGCGTGCCAAACAGAGGGTGAAGGCATGAAATCTAATACAAACAAAGGCATACTGTACAGTACATATATGGAGTGAAGTACTGTAAATGGTTCACAACCAAAGGCTGTCTTTATATCTCCGAACATGTATGCTACAATCCAAACCACAAACAAAAAGTACCCATGCCACAGGGTAATAGGGGAAGGATGCTGATTGGTAATTCCTTAGTCAGTTGTTTGGAGGGGGTTTAGAGGGGCTGACTGGGAACAAAAATCTGCCCAGGAATTTAAATGACAGCAGCCTCCGCATATCTATCCAAATCTAAAGGGACCAGCAGTGGAGAGTGTCAGCGTCGCAGCGACTCCAAATTTCTCATTATCCACATAACTGAGACACTCACTTGGGACATAAAAGCCAACCAAGTTGCAACAAAGGCACAGAAATGTCTCTATTATCTCAGGCGACTGAAAAAACAATGAACAGGTGCAGTAGCTAAGAAAAGGTTTTTACTATAATGAGCGGTACATATTTTAGAAGACTAGATTTCAGAAAGACAAGAGCGATGATTTATATCTGCAATACTTTGAGAATGTATAATTTATTGATTAATTGAATTAATTTCCCTCAGGTACCAAAATATTATTGTCAACAAAAGTACAATTTACAATTAAAATGTAAGCATTTAGCAGAGGCTCCTATCCAGTTCAAGTCAAGATCAGAGTACCTGGGGCCGCCTCTGGCTTAGTGGTTATGGTGCATACCACACATAGGCTCTAATGTAGCCTGAGCGGGTCGCAGATTCGAATCCCGAGCCCGACGACCTTTCCTGCGTGTCACTCCCTGTTTCTCTCTCCTGGTTTCCTGTCTATCTCTACTGTGTACTATCAATAAAGGCAGAAAAGCCCAAACAATATCTTAAAAAGATCAGAGTGCCAACCAACAATAACAGGGTAAATTGTTCAAGTAAATGAAGTGCCAAGAAATTACTACAAAGTAACTATGGGTAGGAGGAAAACATCACACCTAGCATCCGGTTATGATAAACAAGATGCTATCACACACACATCCGCACACACACACACACACACTCTCTCTCTTAACTGCAGGGGAGGATTGATCGATGATTATGGTAATCTTGGTCTAACAGCAGGGGAGAGTGGATAAATGCTTGTGTTGTGTGTGACTGAGGATGATGATGCCACAGTGACACTCCTGCTCACATTTCCCCCTCATTAAGCTGCACTGGCAAGCCCACAATGGATCTGCAGCTTGAAAGGGTTGCCAAGGTTCCCGGTAGTGGTCAATACTTAATCAGAAAAAAAAGAAACCACTTCAGAGACACACACACACACACACACACACACACACACACACACACACACACACACACACACACACACACACACACACACACACACACACACACACACACACACACACACACACACACACACACACACACACACACACACACACACACACACACACACACACACACACACACACACACACACAGCAGTTCATTGGAGCGACCTGTCTCCATGGCAGGTAAGCTCTACTTATGCTATTTGTTGCGGTCAAAAGTCATTACACGCGCATCCATGCCTAACGTTGTCCCACACGAGCCGCCACAGTCTCGTAAATCATAGTTTGGGGTGAGCTATCTATCTCACATCTGCCAACTGCCAACTGCCAATCAAAGTGACTACTGGCCAATCACAGCGCGTCTTTTCTGGGATTTGGCTAAACAGCATAACATCTGTTTAGCAGACTACGGCGGCTCATGTGGGACAACCAAGGCATGGATGCGTGTGTAATGACAACTAATAATAAGATAATAATAAGATTAATTAAAACTTTTGACCGCAACAAATAGAGTATAGTAGCGAGAAGTAGCGATATGCTTATGGGCTCCGCTCTATGCTATGAGGGCTGCTGGGGACTGATGGGGAAACTGGACGAAAGGGGCAATTCAGCAAATAGACCCCATGGCCAGTCATTTGGGATCAATACAAGTAGGGAAAAACGGCTATATGCTATTTTAGTCCAGACTTGTCCTTTACTTTTTTCACATACAAAACTCTCTCCAACTGGGATTTCAGATATTGGTTCAAAGTTTGTGTTTAAAGTGTTTAGTGCAGATTGCTAAAAAAAAAATCTAATTTAAATGTTTTTCATATTCATAATTTCGGAAAATCTAAAGGTCAGAGGTCAAAGGTCAAAATGAGGAACATTGTATGTTTTGTTGGCAACCTCTATATAGCACTGATGAAGGCCAGACGGGGAGTCAGATGTTAAAATGTTTAAAGGCGTTAAAAGCAAGTTCCATGTTCATCAACAGGAGACGAGAGGCAAGTCTATTTGGGTTAAGGTCATCCTTCTTAAAAAGGTCCAATCTGTCTTTAAAAAAATGTAATACAAAATATGAAGCTAGGAACACCTGAAACGCATTTTTCTTCACTTGGCATAATGAAAAATGTATTCAATATTTTTCACCACAGTTGGTCAGTCCTATTTCTGAGTGTATGGTTACACTGGAGTGAGCCAGGGAATTTAGCCTCCTTTTTTGCCTTAATGATCATATCTTTACTAAAGTAGGTGATATCAGATGTCTGTCTGTCGTTGCAATCATACAAGCGGCTCCCCCAAAACAACTAAGTGGTTAAGAATTTGAATGCACATGTTTCTAAATGCTCAAACACAGCAAATGTCACAGTCTGTCTCTTTCAATTTCTGTCTTGCTGTTTTACTCTCTTCCTCTTCTCTCACTTCAGTCCTAAGCACCCCACTTCCTTGTCAGCCCTGCAGTTCCATGTCCATTACTCATCTGTGGCCACTTCACTCATCAGCTTGCAGCCTATAAAACTGGACTCATTCTACTCATTCATTCACTGCCAGTTTGTTTTCTGTGTGCTTTGGCTTTGCAGCCTTCTGTTGAAAGTGTTTTGTGTGTCAGGGTCCTGTCCCAGATTTGTTCTTGTGCCAGCCTTGTGTTTAGACCTCGATGTTTGTTTTTGGATTTGGATTTTGTCTGCTCCCTTTGACTGGTTTACCCTGGTTGAACCTTGAGTTTGAACTGCTCCGCCTCTGCTTGTCTGCGTTTGGCCAGCTACAGTCTCCCAATAGATCATGACTTCATTAAAGACTGGATGAAAGGTCAGGTCCAGGCTACAGCTTATTGAGCATAATTCAAACTGGATAGTGAATAAAACATATGCTAAAGTAACAGATTATGGTCCCTTATTGTCCCTTAATTATCATTTTTGTATTAATTGTGTACTTTGAATTGATGGAATATGTGATTCTGCTGAGCCTATGCCATCACCTCATCTCAACTCATTTCACTTTACATTTGCATAATTCCATAGCATAAGTGCCACAGGGTCAAATGTCTGCAACTGATTTGCTGCTTGAGATGAAAAATGAATAACTCTGAAATGAACTGTATAATTTACAGGTCATGACTCCTGGACCAATACCAGTACCCAATTTCTACAAGCTTCGCCTCCGTGGGTTTGAAGTCCTGAGAGTGACACAGAGCCTGGCTTGAGAGGGTAGAGGTCATGCAGTCTCATTATAATCTCATTATGTAGGCAATACCTTACAGTGCAACCTTTTCAATTAAACAAAAGTTGATGTTTGATATAATCTTTGGTGGTATACATGGTATATATTTCACGATAACCATTCCACATAAATGTATTGGGGACACACACGCCAAAATGACGTAGGTATACCTGAAATGTTTCTAACGACATGTAGTTAACCACCCCAAACCTAACCTAATGCCTAACACAACCATTTTATGCTTGTACTTAAACTTAACCATCTCTACTCTCACGCCTAATCACGCACTCAAGCATTTTAACCTGAAACCCCTTAACCCTCTCTAAAGAATGACATAATTAGCCATTGACTGATTTGAAAAACATATTTTTGAATTGAGGTTCTTGACTTATTGGTAGCGTGCACAATGAATATGATGCTGAATAGCCTAATGGTAGGGGAGACATGTGTGCGTGCGTGCGCACACACATGCAGCACGCACGCACGTATGCACACACACACACACACACACACACACACACACACACACACACACACACACACACACGATGAAGAAAAAACAAATCAAAAACATGATAATCTACTGTAAAATGCCTAAACTAAATTGCTCACTTTTAAAGCCCTACATGGACAGTTACATTGTGGACTTGTTGGTCCCCCATAAACCTGTGTGCAGCCTCAGATCCTCGGACCGGGCCCTCCTGGATACTCCCATAGCTCGCCTTGTCACCCGGGGGCACCGGGCTTTTGCTGCCCGGGCACCTAAGCTCTGGAACGCCCTGCCCGTGGATCTAAGGCTAGCAGTGAGTCAGACTGACTCGCTCAGTGTCATCCTTTAAATCGCTTCTGAAAACACATATGTAAAGGACGCTCAAACCCAGACGGGTAATACTCGGCTAAAATGACTGCAATATAATGGCTGATGAGGGTGTGTATATCACACCAGAAAAACTGTTGTTTGTGGTCATGCCCAAGAGTGAAGGATTTCTGGGAGGGAGCTACAAAACATTTTAGTAATAAATGTTGAGCTCGACCCAAAACATTTCCTATTAGGTCTTTATCCAGCTGGCCACCAGACAAAGCGTATAGCGAACAAATATTTTTAGATCTACTGTGTTTATTACGAGCAAAAAGGGCTATTGCTTTATCATGGAAAAAGAACCAAGCATTGCTCAGTGGTTTAAGGAGTTAACTGTGTGCATTCCGTTGGAAAACAATTACTTTACACTCTAGGAAGATAAACAATAGTTGTTTAAAAAAATATGGTGACGATTTACTCAAAGCTATGTCAAGGACAATGATCTATCTCATGTAACGGATGAGTCTGGAGTTGGATAATTGTATTCCCTGCAGATGTTTGGTCTTGTGGCCATAAGGACTGATACCAGACTGCCCTTATTTTATGAATGTATTGTTTGTCTTTTGTTGTGGTTGTTTTTTGTTGCTAGTTTTGTTAGTCTTTTCTTTATATCGTTATTGTCAAGTAGTTGTTGTTTTGTCATAGTTAAGTAAATTGTCTTTTTGTACTGTGTTTGTATAAAAATGGATAAAAATAAATATATGGATTTTCTGTATGTTAAGTGTTTTCCTAAGGATATGTGCTTATGTCAGATCTGATTGCTTAACTTGTTTCATCGGCTGACTATAAATGCTGTTTTGCTGTTTTTCTTTCTTTTTTTGCTGATGTTTGCTGTTTTTAACATGTCTGTAAAGCACTTTGTAACTATCTTTGGAAAAGCGCTATACAAATAAAATTAATTCATTCTTAAACACAGCCATTTTAAAATGATGCTGTTATGTCAGCTCTGCTCTAATTTGGCTGTTTGCACAATGCATCGTGCTATCTGCCAGTTCATGCAGGAGCCACTACCTATTTTATATTCTTACATTGATTCATGAATATCTAAGGTATGGTTGTGCGTAATGGAAACGTGAGAGTGCATTTGAGTGACAACCTTAGGCTGCAGTGCAGTAACGTCTTCCAATGACAGATCGGCATGCTAGCACATACCAGTACAGGATCAGGCTTCAGGTGGCCACAGTCACAACTAATGAAAAGTCATTACGATTTGGTCCAGTGTGATAACTGAGACCTCTCTGTGCTTTAAGTGGGAGCATTAGGAGATCTGTGTTAGATAGATATGTAAAGGTGTGAGTCCAAAGGTTATGTTAGAAACAATTTAAGACTTTAGCATCTCTGAGACTGAGTTCGATACTTCAATGTTGTCCTGAAAATCTCTTGCTTGAACTAAAAAGGAAATAGCAAACTCCCACGATAATTGAAGTGACCAAGAGCCACATACAGTACACACAAACTGTTAGTATACACACAGCATACAACACAAGCAGCAGCAGCAAAAATGAAAAAGGTTCCTACCTTGAGCAGTCTTGACTTCATCAGTTGTGTAAGTGATGGCCAGGGTCAAACTTTGGAACCCATGGATAGAGAGATCCGCCCTCTTTCTAGTAACTAGTTCATCCCCGGATGAGCCCTACAGGTGTGTCTCCACTCACATCGATCCTCCATACATCTGTCTAGCTCACCAGTACTCGTCTCCCCTGCTGGGAGCTCCAGCTGACTCCCACTCCTGCTTCCAGGAGTCATCCCTGTGTTCCCTGGGTTCTATGTTCCCCGCTTACCAAAGGGGTTAGGGTTAGAGTTAGGGTTAGGAACCCGGGGAACATAGATACGCTCTCCCGCCATGGAAGAAGTAGGTCCTCGGAGATAGAGCTGAGCATCTCTTGTGCCGCCTTGTTGTATGGGTGGCGGCCTGGCGGGACGTGAGTCTGTTTAGTGCTGTCGTAGTGGTGTCATGCAGGATATGCCATCATTTCTGGCTTTCCTTGCTAGTGCAAGGGTAGCAGCCTCTCGTCGTTAGGCCGGCCTGGCCAAATTCCCACTAGGACTGGCAGGCAGGTAGAACACATGGGGTAGGCTTCAGGCAACAAGGTTATGATCCGGTAGAGTATGTGGGCTGACGCTGGGCTGACAGGTTGCCAGTCAACAGAAAGTCAATTCTAATTCAAAATGTTGGGGCAGGGGGAGTGGAAGAAACATCTACAGAAATTATTCCCAGTCCAGGGCAAAAACATCTTGTTTGTATCACAGCTGCTTATCTGTAAAAAGCAGAGAGAGGTTTAGTCCGTGTTCAAACAGGTTTAGTCTGTGTTCAAATGTGGTGTATGAAGAGGCAGTAAACTGTGTGTTAGCAGATACAGGCTAATATACCACACAAACAATATCACTGTTCCATGTGGCTCACTGTGTGTCTCTCCCTCTGTGTGTTAAATGAGAGCTTTTTGTCCTGTAGGTCCACTCAGTGTTTCCATGGGGAACAGGTGTGTGTCCTTACCACACCCGGAGTAATTAGGTCGGAGTACCTGCCCTGGATTACCTGTCCATTGCTTAGCCTTTGCCCATTGCTCTGTCTGTGAGCCTATGTGGAGAGTGCTGCTCTCCACACACACACACAGAGAGAGAGAGAGAGAGAGAGAGAGAGAGAGAGAGAGAGAGAGAGAGAGAGAGAGAGAGAGAGAGAGAGAGAGAGAGAGAGAGAGAGAGAGAGAGAGAGAGAGAGAGAGAGAGAGAGTGCATACTTTTACTAAATGATTATCTATTGTCCCTCATCTTTACTAAATATATCTTCTCCAGCCCAGTTCTTTGAGAATGGTGAGAAAGCACTGCTGTTTGCTGAATTTCTAACCGGCCTGCGTGGCTAATTTGCATATAATGATTAATGTTTGAAGGATCCTCGTGTAACCCTGTATATAACATCACAACTCTATGAACTGTGGGCAGCATAAGTCTGCAGAAATGCAGACTTATGAAAGGGTGCATAAGACACTCTCTCAGAGCCCTCATGCACTTGACAATTTGACAGTGGGACAGCCCTAAGCCCTTGTGGACTTCACTTTAATTCTGTGAGTCTGTAAGGGTGGACTTTGGGACTGGGCCCCTATCTGGAGGTCTGCGTTTTCCTTTGGTTGCATTCCGGTCACTCTGTCCTCTTAGCACCACAGCCTGTGTGGAGGACTGCTTCTTCTGTGGTTGTATTCCGGTCACTCTGTGCTCGTGTCTGGAGGACTGCTTCTTCTGTGGTTGCATTCCGGTCACTCTGTGCTCTTGTCTGTCTGGAGGACTGCTTCTTCTGTGGTTGTATTCTGATCACCCTGTCCTCTTAGCACCACACAGCCTGTCTGGAAACATCCTACCGATTGCCAAGTGATTTAAGCCCCGATGCCCTCGGCATCGGGGCTCGATCGTTTGGTTCCCTCAATGTCCAGCGTGTGTGCAAGGTTCTGCAACACATCAATTGTAAACCAAGGCAGGTGCGCTGACAGTGAGGCCTTGAGGCTTGTGAGGCATTCGTGAGCGAGCTGCCAGATGAGGCTGAACAGCCGATGGCTCAGTGCGTCGTCTAAGTTGGCAAGCCGTGGTGGACGGAAGCAAAACAAACGCTTCCTGCATGCATCTCAGACAATCACTGCAATTGGGGCGGGGTTTTGAGTTCAACTGCATTGGGGAACACCAGGGGTCATTAATATGTCCATACACAGACAAATGTGTCCGTGGCAAAGACTTGGTCTTGTCCGTGGCAATTTTTGGATTTTCTTTTTTACACACCATTATAATGTTCTTATTTTGATCATAAGCCCCAATTACTGTCAAGTCTCCAGGTTTTCTTCAGAATGTGTATGACACTGATTTACTAAAGACACTATGGCACATTAGGAGTCCAACTAGTGCTAGTGGTTCTCAAATGTTTTATTTGCAAGGAGCCCCTTAACTCTGAGAGTGTACAAATTTGGTTCCATTTGTACACTCTCAGAGTTTCAGACCTGCAATGGTCATTCAGGGCTAGCTCTTTATGTGTTTCTGGTAATAATTGTGTCCGCTCATTTTGTATGTCTGTGGCAAAAAATGTAATTTTGACAAAAATGTCCACCATAAGCCAGCATGGCGATGACCTCTAGGGATGTATTGGTTGTATTCTGGTCACTCTGTCGTCTTATCTCCACACAGCCCTGTCCGTTACCCAGAACGGTGTGACCCCCATTAACCTACATGTATAATCTGTTGATTCTCATATCATTGTGTAACTGTTTTGTTTTTTTCTGTTACCTTCGCCACAGATATCGTGACCAGGAGTCATGGATGAGTTTAACTGAGCTGGCTTTGGATTCCTTTCAAAGCATTCTGTCAACTCACACCCACCACGCTCACATGCACACGCACACACATACCAAATGATCCGTCAAATTGCTGAAGGGGAAGCCGGATGTGTTTGTTTATTTACAGTATCTGAAATAGAAATAAATGGCCACTCCATCTCTTCGCTCAAACTCAGCCACCCATCCATCCTAGGACACACACACACACACACACACACACACACACACACACACACACACACACACACACACACACACACCCACACCCACACCTACACCTACACACGCGCGCGCACGCGTCCACACACACGCAGACAGACAGACATTGATCGATTTACTTGAAAAATGTAAGCATGAGGTACAGTTAGACATTAAGGCTAAAAGGATAACACAAAAAAGTCCTGGGGACTTGTTTCCATTGTGGTCCTATGTATTCAATTCATCAACATAGCATAAAAATAACACAATAATACATGTCATCAACAAATACACTATAAAGGACAAAAGGGAAAAACGGCGCCAGTGAATAATAACTCATTTCTATGGGAAATTGCATTTATCTCCCCTTGTGGTCTCCTGATAGGTGATTTTTCAGGCCAGTTTTGAAAGAAACGAGGCAATGATTTGCATCTTTTAATGGATGGTGTCTGGGCATTCCACATTTTGGCGGCAGAGCAGTAGAATGAGAATTTTCCCATGTTTGTTCTATATTTGGGTGGTACCAGATCGTTTTCGCTCCCTGTAGTATTGTGGCTGTGGGTGTCACTCACTATGGAGAAGTAGTTAGTCAGGTATGAGGGTATTTAGGGCATTTTCCCTTTAACTATCTTAAATACCAATTACATTTTTTTAGGCTGACAGACAGACAGACAGACAATTGGCAAATCTTTACCTGGCTCACTATTCCACTCTACCTTAGCTGGTATCAACCTGATATCTGCACCAGAATCTGAGCATCCTCACAAACCATTTAAGGTATACAAATTTACTTCTGTGAATAGTTCAATGGGGGGAAGGGTGATATTCATTATTACATTGAAAAAAGGTGTCTGTAACATAAAACCTGCGGAGAGTCTGAAGAGATTAATTAAAGGAAATGATCTTGGACCACTCTTATCTTGGAAATAATCTGTTTGTGATTTTCACTCAGATTTTACAAATGGGGAGGTGTGTTACAATTTCATTCAGTTTGAGGGTAGTGATCTGTTTGGACGGGGAATTTAATTAGTTTCTCTCCAAAAGATTGGCCCATGTGTCATCAGTGGTTGTCCACTGGGATGTGTATTTCTTGTATTTCTTCTTCAACTTGAGTTGAACTCTTGAGTTGTTTGGTATTAAAATGTCTTTTAATACCATAATAATAATAATAACTTGAATTTATATAGCGCTTTTCAGAAACCCAAGGACGCTTGCTGTTCCAAGGTGTATACCTTGGAACTGTATGTACAGCAGAATACACACCTAGTACATTATGTATTCCATAGGTTTCAAATTGATTTCCAAAGAGCTGAATGTGTGTTCTGACATCTAATAATACTCTATTGAATAGGTGTTATGTTGAAATGCTGCTCTGCACAATATGGTTTCTTGCACACGTGGACCTCATTATCTCTGCCAGGTAGGCAGAGATATTGCAATTGCTGGTGTGTGTCTGTGTATGTGCGTGCGTGCACACATGTGACTGTCCACAGCAAATGTGGATGAGTACTAGGCGGCGGCGAGAACAATGGAGACAGGTTGACAATGGATCTCTATGAAGAGAGTAGCGACCAGTGTTGTTACAAATATATACATACATTTCGGGCATAGGGCCAAGTTCTCATTTCCTAGCTCGCAAAGGTCTTGCAAAGCGAGTGTGGGCCAGGGAAATCCCAACACTATAACATTTCACATCACAACCTTTGAGTATAAAAGTACAGTTCCATGTTGGTTGCTACTAGTAATGCCACCAGATTCCATCTTTTGGGTATTTGGGTGTAACAATGGCACTAGCTGTACAGCAGAGAAAAGCTTACCAAAATTCAGTGAAAGATGCCCACAGGCATAAAATGAAATATGACAGATATCAAGTAATGTATTATGAGAGTCCACTTTAGTGTTTATCATGTGGGACATTCACAGACAAGTATTACTTGTCCTATTGAATCTCATGACGTTTTTCCCATTTCCGAATCATTCTGCAAAACTGTGAATTATTGCACTTCTTTACTGTTACAGTTAGTCATTGCCTTGTGACATTTAGTTACATAGCCTACATTTAATGAAGTCCTTTGCACTATTACTTTGGATGATTAATTTACCATATTGTTGTCCATGTGATATGCTCTAGCCTACTTCATTGATGCCTGTTCATTGATATGCTTGATATACTATAAATAGGATATTTTGTGTCATGGTCTTCCCCTTCTATCAACTCTTTTAAATGCTGTCTTAAGACACACCTTCCACACCCACAGTATGTATATAATACGACTTACATGTTTTTTGTCTTTATTATCTCCACCATAAGGCCAGTACATTATGTTTTTGTCCATTTTTTATGTGACTTTATTATCACAGGTTTACAGGTGTAAAGAATTTGTTTCGGACAAGCTCCCATCATCTGTAGATTCCAAGAAAGGAAAGAAGAATAGAGATAGAAAGAAAGAACAAAGAAAACAGGTCAGTTAGTCAAATCTTCCTGATATGAATAGAGTGAAATGTATACATATACAAGCAGGTCAGATATCCCAGACACTCCTGATACGAGTAGAGTCAGTTACACATGCGCACATAGCGTCGCTGTCGGTGTAAAGCTTGTATGTCCACTTAACCACTTTCAATTTTACTTTAAACATTTTAATAAATAGATCCGGCTTTGTCGAGCGTCTATATGAACACAATTGGCCTGTGTTTGGGAGAGGCAAGCCGGGCAGGGAGGGTGATCTTTGTCACTGTACGTACTCCTACAGGCTGGGGAGGCATCGACTAAACTGGGCAGAAAAGGGGATTAAAACCAACAACAAAAATAGCAGATCTGTAAGCTCCCAACATGTCACGATGAGACGCATTGTGAGCTTGTAGATTGGCTATTTTTGCTACTTTTGTGTGACACGGTAGTATTAAGTAGGGCATTAATTTACAGGGGAAAAAATATAGAGATAAGAGGTTTCTGTCCGACAGCAACGATAGGTTGCATGGGTTTTGTCTGTCTGTGCACAGTTAATCTCGTAAACTGCTGGACCGATCAGCGTCACACTTTTCATGTGCACTGCCATTATAGGCCAAGGAAGACACCACCACAAATGTAGAAAACTATAGCCTAATATATTAGGCCTTACACTGTCTTTCAAGTTATAAAAAAATGGCCTTCAGATAAAATAAGGCAATGTGAATAAAAAAGTGGGGGCCAAGCAGAAAGATACAAGAAATGAGAGAAACAAGATCTAGAGAGACATCTTAATGTTCTTTTCAAATCAAATTGACTTATGAGAAATATTTACAGTCCAAAATAGAAGGCAGGCAACATTCACTCATTCAGCAACAATCACTAATAATGTACATACACAGACATTCACTCATAGGAAAGCTGTAGCCACATTCAAACACATGAGCAGCAGTGATTAGCTGATGTAATCATTCCATGAATCCATCGCAGTGTTGCATCACATTTATGTGCATTCAGCAGTGCAATTTGACTAATGTAATTGTAAATGGTTCACAGTTCATCTCTACCATCAATAACATTGGTAAACATCAGTAATATTTACCCAGTTGATAATTGTGGTATTTCAACATTAATAGTGCAGGTTTGATACAGTTCCACTCTAACGAGATTACAAACAGTAAGGCAGAAAGTATGTGGACACCGTTACCTTTCAATTCTCTACCACATTGGAACGTTTAGCCAGTAATTATTAGTCTTACAGTCCTTACACACTGGGGGCATTATTTGCGTGATTAATTCACATGAAAAGATATTTTTTGAAATGTTATTTCATTTGTGTCATGAGTACATTCAGTTGAAGAAAGGAAGGCTTGTGAAAAACAAACACCATTTTGATCCCCACGGATCTTCCCCACAGAACATGCATATTACATGGCGATAAAGCAACATAATTTCTTTTTTGGAACAAAGTCGATTTTTCTGAGCTTCTGTACAGAAGCATCATATGAATAATTTTGATGCTGCATATTCACTGGTGAGTGTTTTTGCATAATTTATTCATCACGCCCCCTGGTGTGTAAAGACCTTACCGGCTGCAAAGACATCAAACATGGTTGAATGTGATGCTATTGAGCTGTGTTCTGTGTTGATAATGTGATAACGTGGAACCCATGCTCTGTTAGAGTGGAGTGCTGTTGCAGCGCTCCAACCCCTTCAGTTTAAACACACGTGCACCTCCCCTGGTCTCATCCACGTAGGCCAGGATTGGGTTGTCATATGCCGCCTCCGCCTTCCTCTGGACAGAGGATATCTTAGGGTCAGTAGGGGGTGTATGTGTGGAGGTGGCCATGTCACCGTCCCCTTCACCCCCTCCTCGTCCCTCCATGCGTCCGGGACCGCGGCAAAGGGTTGCCTTGGTGATCAGATGGTCGAGTGGTTTGAGGGAGCGCATCCATGGAGGCAGGAAGTCCCAGCTCTGGAGCTGACTGGGCAGCTGACGGGGGCTGTGAGACTGCATCAAATTAACAATGGTGACGAAGACGGTCACACCCAGGAAGGGAGCGCCGACACCAACCATGACCTGCCAGCCAGCCAACGACAGGCCTAGCACCAGTAAGGGGAGGAGCAGGAAGCAAAGGAGCAGGTACAGCACGGCAAACCATCGGTACTTTGCAGTGCGCTCACCCAGGACTCGAGCCATCCTTATGGGCAGGCGAGTGACGGGCACAGGGTACCACAGCAAGATGCCAAAGATATTGAAGATAAAGTGACACAAGGCAATCTAAAAAAGTACAAAGTCCAGATAGAAGATGCTTTTAAACGGTAATTCAACAAACTTCTGAAACACTTACTATGAGATTTAGTAAGTGTATAGTTTAGTGATCATTTAACATGAATAACCAGAAGAGCAGCATTTTATTGCTCATTGTCTTCATAATGATTTCCTCCGTTTAGGTATTTTGCCTCTGGAATCATGGATCATTTTACTGAATGTGAAAGCTTTCTACTGTACCTGCATGGCTGCAGCCAGCTTGTCTCCAGGACTGGCCAGGCCTGCCAGGAGGGCAGTAGCAGTGGTTCCGAGGTTGGAACCCAGTGTCAGTGGGTACGCCCTCTCCAGACTGATTACACCCATACCTGAAGGTAGCGCCAATAACATGGTTGTTTACAACAGTGGTTCGCAAACATTGTCATGTCATGAATCCCCAAATTGATATGTATTTGGTTGTGGACCCCCAACTGAAAATATTTTGTGTCAGGGGCCCACATAAGAGAAAAAAGAAATGTCTCGATGTCTATTTTTTTTAAACAAGCTTGTCGATTGGCTATTTTCGAATAGTCTAAGTAATAAGGTTAAAAAAAAACTCAGAAACCCTTGGGGGGGAAAAACGAAAGCATCTGTCTTCAGGTGATTTCTTTTTTTTTTATCAGAATCACTTTATTTGTCAATTTCCCTAATTTCCCTATGTACTTACAGTACATAAAGAGCATAAAATACCGTTCCTCCTCAGCCAATTGCAGTGCAACATAAGACATCCAACATAAAAAATAAATAATAAAAGACAAAATCTGAAAACACATAACATTATACAAAAACAGTTCAAACACAATGTGTTAAAATGTAGTTCATTTAACAGTTAATAGTAAATTCCCATGGTGAAAAAGTTTACAGCACAGTATAATAAAGTGCTGTTGTGCATTTTGAAAAGTGCAATTATATCAAGTGCAGTCCAGTCCAATTCAGCTCAGTTCAGTTCAGTTTGTTTGGAGGATGGGGAGGGGAGTGGGGGAGGGGGGCATTGGCAGGGGGTATAGTTTATTTATAATCCTTCCTGCCCTCGGGAAGAAGCTATTCAGCATCCTGCTGCTTCTATAGCTTTCTTTCCAGAGGGTAGGAAGAAAAACATGCTAAATGAAATAAGTCCTTACTAGTTTCACCTGAAGACAGAATCCCTTTTGTTTTCTATGACTCTCTGCAACGTCCATTATGGAATTTTAAATCGAGCGTGATTTCTTGATTTAGTTTTCAGTGTGCACATGGGGTGATCACTGCCTGCCTCCTGTGAATTGTTTTATGTTTTATTTTTTATTTTTGTTTAATTCATTTTTATTTTCTTCTTTTTGTGTAAAGTCAAAGACACTCAAAGAGGACTTTACAAGAAGAAATGTCAGAGTCTGATTAGCGAGTTAGACATGCCCAGGCACGCTACTGTGGCTCTAATCAATTTGTTGAAGTGTGGTACAATAGACAGAGCTAAATAATAAGGACCTTTCTCAGACTCAAGGACACTGTGCAATAGTCTTGAGAGTGAGAGAGAGAGAGAGAGAGAGAGAGAGAGAGAGAGAGAGTTCTGACATGTTTTTATATAGCCAGCGGGGCAGTAGGTATCGTGCTGGTATTACAAGCCTTTCTCAAAAATGATATTGATACATTCTTAGAATGAAAGCAATCATTTCACTGCTATAAAGAGAAGAGCATTCTGATTGGGTTTCCATTGCAGTGATGAGGTCATCTAACCCCCTTGTGGGTTACATGGATAGCAAAGCAATACAGACGCCCAGCAGGACACCAGAACACAAGCTTATCTGTCTAAATGACTTGACTGCCTGAAGAATCCTGCCTTAAGTCTAGCCTGCGTCAGGCAATAGCTATGAAAAGCATTGTTTTTGTTTATCCTGGTACCAAATACCAATCTCAGTATGATGTTCCCGTGACAATTCTATGGTGGAAAAATGTGTAATACAACTAATTTCCTTAGTCCACAGTTGTATTGAACAATATGTATACATTTTGCAAGACAACAACATATAGAGAATTGGATTTTGGCATGTCAATAATAATAGTAGTAATAATAATAATAAGGGTAATAATAATTATTATTATTATTATTATTATTATTATTAGTAGTAGTATTAATTATTGTTATTATTATTATTATTGCACAAATATCATGTTATTTTAGAGAAATATCATTGATATTTTGTTCTTAAGATTGTTACTCATCTTCTAAACGCACCCAACACACGTGCCAAGGGTCACTCACCTATCAGTGGGGTCAAGGCTGAAGTGAAAACAGAGCTACTCTGGACAATGAATGTCATCCCCGCACCCATCAACATGGCCACATATCCTGCCAGCCAGCCAAACGGGTATGGTAAATCTATTGAGGTGGAGAGATCAGATATTACCTTTTTTATTTGGTCTGTCTACTCATTCTTCATTGCCGCCAGCTGTTGACGTTAGGATTACGGTTAGGGTTAGGATTAACCCTAACCTCAACCCTAACCCCAATAAATGTACCTTGATCTACCTTGCATGACTGACTCAAGCAAATTTAAGGTATGCCCACCTGTGTTAATGACCTTCTGGATGACCTTTGCCACTTGGCCTTTCAGAAGGGAGTTGAGCAACTTGACCAGGACGGCCAGACAAGTGCAGAGGACAATGAGGGAACCTGCAAGAAGAATTAGCCCCACAGCCAGGTCTGACAGCTGGGCAGATGCAAACAGGTGCCTGCCTACCTGACCAGAGACAACACTGGGGATGAATCAGCACACACTATTTCACACTGGCAGAATCATTGTAGAATAAATGACTGCAACTTGAGTAATACTGATAATACTTCTAAAGCATTTCATGTAATGCACCATAATAGTCATGGATATTTTTCATATTAAAACAATGAGGTACTGAGTTGTAACTCACATCTCTGAACGCTGATCTCTGCAGTCAAGTTCTGTTTGATCAAGGTCATGTTAGCAACCAGCCAACAGGGAGCGCTGCTACTACAGTTGATTAGACCGCTAGAGCTCACATTCACAGTGGGCTGAGGAAACAGAAACAAAGGAAAGTATGATGAAAGGCAGGCATAATTTGGCATGAATCCACTGAGCTTCGACACACACACACGCACGCACGCACGCACGCACGCGCGCACACACACACACACACACACACACACACACACACACACACACACACACACACACACACACACACACACACAGACACACACACACACACACACACACACACACACACACACACACACACACACGCACGCCGCGCACACGCACACAAAACAGAGGGTATTAAACAGGGTTCATGATGTAACTGGTAAATGTTTACCATGGCAATGTCAGCCTGACACCAGCGTTTCACCAGGCTCCTGTTCCTCATGCTTTCATCTCCCATGGCAAGTCCCATGATCACATCCTTGTCTAACTATGGGAGAAATTAAGAGCAAATGTCTTAACTCCTCCACGTTTTGTGATTTGATATGGTCACCAGTGGACATTGAGCTTAGTGAGTGATTCAGAATGCTGCCTGGGTCATACCTGTATGATGAGCTTGGTGACAGGTCCAGTAATGACCTTGAGCATATCAGGAGCATCCTTCCCACTCTGGATGCTGAAGCAGGTGACAATGAGGTGGGCCAGCCAGGTGATCAGGCCGCTCATCGCTTCCAGAGGCAGAAGAACCAGAACAGACAGCCAGTTGAAGCAGTCATGGATCGTGGCCCCAGCGAATGCACTACATGGATTTAATCATTTCCAATGTTACGCTTCAGTATTATGATCTACCCAAAATGGTTGATTGTGTTTTTGTTTTTTTAATTATGAGTTTCATGTCAAGGGGTTAATGTGTGCACTGGCAATCAAATTAAGGCTAAAGCTGAAAAAAATGCCTACAGCACGACAATAGCAGATCTACCATCATACTGTTGAATAAGGCCTTAACACCGCCTGTCACTATAGGCTGGCTTACACACTGGAATACTTTCTTTTGACGGACTGTATTTCCTATGTTGGATTACCTCCTTCGTGTGGATTGTTCCCCAATGAGAACACATTTTCCTTTGTAGATCTACCATGAGGATTGCTACCAGTGAAGTTTTGCCTTATGCGGCTACCTTTTGCACCTTATGTCTAACCTCATGTACATACTGCTGCTAAGTGGGCCTACCAATGCGTTGCCACTCTTTTGCACCTTATGTCTAACCTCATGTATACTGTACGTCTTGCTTATTATGTTAAGTGTACTGTATGTTTGTTTTGTTTTTATATTTCTCCTTGCTCTCTTTTTGCCCCCCCACCCCCCATTTTTTCCATTTCTTTCCTGGAAAACAACAAAATGATGGAGCTTACACAAAAATGAATTTCACCAGCTGATTTACACCTGTAATCCTGTGGTGTGACAAATGTGATTCTGACAAGCTCTGCTATCGGATAAATCAGGCTTTAGGCTTCAAGTTCACAGAGGCAATGAATAGCGACAAGTCATGGACTGCATCTTACCACCTAAACACACCGTTTAAAGTCGTCCCTCTCTGATGCTTGCATCATGGCCACCATAGTGTTTGTGACTGAAGTTCCAATATTAGAGCCCATGATGATAGGAACGGCTGATCGTACTTCCAGTACTATGAAACAAAGACATACTGTATGTGCACACACCCATAATTCATGTAATAGTTCTGATGGCATTACAAGGAGAATACCTTTAAATACTTGCAAAGGAAACCACAACAGTGTTAAGAACGAGAACAATGATTTGTTTTGTGTGTGAGTGTGAGTGTGAGTGTGAGTGTGTGTGCGTGTGCGTGTGCGTGTGCGTGTGCGTGTGCGTGTGCGTGTGTGTGTTTGAGTTAGGAAGGCAGGTTGCCCACACATATGAGTATCCTCCTGACATAAACAAACACGCACGCACGCACACACACACACACACACACACACACACACACACACACACACACACACACACACACACACACACACACACACACAC